>NC_052487.1:4046648-4331648 GCF_009730915.1 Dioscorea cayenensis subsp. rotundata
ATATATATATAGAGAGATAAGATTCAAAACTGGAGATATATGATAAGCATTTGTTACTCAAGCACTCACTCCCTTTCTCTCTCCATCTCTCTCTATATATAACCAATTTAAAAAATATAGAAATAAATAAACATAATTAGATTGCCTTAAAACCCACCTGCCACATTATAAAAATCTCTATCTTACCTCTGCTTCACATGCTACTTTATTGTTTTCTAATAAATTACTACCTAGGTTTTAAAATAATAAACTTTAACAAAACATATGAAAAATTCACTATTTGATTTATTAACATTTAACACATTACTTAATATATATATATATATATATATGTTATCATAATCCTTTACTACTTATATTCACTCCCTCTCTATATGTCTATCTATCTACTTATCTATCTATCTATCTCTCTCTCTCTCTCTCTATATATATATTTAATATAATAAATATAACTATCTATTTTTACTTTTTATTGGTTGTTCTAAAAATTATCAATTTGTTATACACATCGTAATATGTATAGTTAAAAAACACATAAATTCCCAAAAATATGAAATATATAAATATTTTATGAATTATGTTATAAATATAGTATATGATTATATATATCACTACTGCAAACTTCTGATTTAACAGTATTTATTATTTTCTAAAAATACACTCTCATTTCCAATTATATAAAGTCATCTTAATAAAATCTAAATTACCTAATTCATTGAAATAAATAATAAATAAAATCTACATATATATATATATATATATATATTATAAAAAGTAGACAAACAACCAATTTATTAAATAAAGAAAGTAAAACATAAACTAATAATACACTCAAAAAGATAAAAACCTAAAAACAATAAGGACCAAACAAAAAGATATTACAATCATAAAAAAACAATAGGCTTACCATAAACATACACACAAAAGCAAAAGGAAAACAAATAAACAAAAAATAAAAACATTAACTAAGTCCACATCCTGATAGGAAATGCCGTCAAGAGAAGGAAGTGTATACTGTGCTTGATAGAAACATCTGAGAAGCATTAATCCAAGTTATTATCTCGCGATAAATTCAAGCAATAACAATATAAATAATTTTTATTAATACTTCACAAAACACACACCTCGAAAAAAAGAAAAAAATACAAAAAGGATTACACCATTGTTACTTTAGCACTTAAACCATATGTATAACAAATTTGAATATCTTTGTATGAACTTTATACTAAAGTTTGAATAGAAATATATATATATATATATATGTACAATCATAAAAACTAGAAGAACATAGAGTGTTAGAGAGAGAGAGAGAGAAGAAAATAAAATAATGATAACACAAAGTAGAGAGCACAATTAAAACAATACATACATTATATATATTATGTTAATTATAATTATGAAATAGGAAAAATATAACAAACCACTCGAGAGCCAAATAGCACCACTTCTTTCAACATAGGAATAAAGCTTGCAGTGACATGAATAGCTATGAGCCGATCCAAACCCCCAACCGGCTTTTTCCCCAATAAATATCACTGGGAAACAACGGCAGACTTAAAAATCTTATCATCTCCTCCGAGGGTCCTTCCAAGGATACGCATGAATGTCATCCCTCACTACAAACTCTTCACTAACTTCATGCATTGTTGGATAAGCTTTCAATTTTTCCAACAATCTCTGAGCAGCGTAATTCATGTGACAACCTCTTCTACCTACAATCACCACCATACTTCTCTGACAATTGGTATCAAACCTTCTCTTTGATTGCTACCATCGAATTGCTCCATCACAATCTCTCACTCTCAAATAGTCTCAAATTTAACATAGCATGTTCTTCCCACCATATTCATTATATATAATATAATATTAGATCTTTTTAGATATAGAATAAATTATTTATATATATCATAAATATACATCGACATTACCTATATGTTATTTGTATTTATTCTCTCACTCATAAAACTACTCGAAAAATACATGGAAGACTAATCTTAACAAAATCTTACTAAATGTAAAGACAATTAACAAATTAAATCCTCCAAAATATCTTTTAGATAACAATAAAAACATATACTAGAATGTACAAATACTTATTATATCATGAAATATTTTAAAAAAATAATATATCATATATAACAATATTAATAATATCAATAATAACAATCATATAACAATTATTCACAAAAAAACACAATTTAGATTATTTCACTATCATAATATTATCTCACTCATATATTCTATCTCTCGTCATCCACATAAATTAAACTAAGAAAATCTAAACATGAATCCTAATTCCTCCCAAAAAGAATTAATGCCGCATTTAAAAGAAAAACATCCTATCAACGAGATACTGAATCAAGCTAAGCGATTCTACACCTAGAGCTAAAACTATATAATATATATTATACTATAAAAAAATAATATTATCTCAGTTAGGCATTGTATCGCTCGTCCGATGATATAAACAAAAAGATATGATTGAAACTTTTAATAAGAAAAACAAATCCTGTCAAAAGATACAAATCAAACTAGCAAAAGTTAACCCTATAGCCTAGGAAAGCGACTCGCCAAAGAAAAAAAGAAGAGAGTGGGAGAGAAGATGAGAGATCCAGCCGTTGATTACAGTGGCTAGGGTTAGAAAAAGGAAAAGCTCTTTTCAATCATAATAAGACATTTTCTTCTAATCATAACAAAACAAATGTCCATCAAACAAAAGCTTAATATATATATATATATATATGAGTGATGAGATTAAGATTGAAAGATCATCTGAGCCTAGGAAACCAATTTGTCGGTGAAAAAAAGAAAAAAGAGGGAAAGAAAGTAAGAGATCCAGCCATTGATTGCAGTGGTTAAGATTGGAGTAAAAAGAAAAAAGAAAGCTCTCTCAATCATAGCAGGACATGTAGCTTGCATCCATAACTGAACAAATATCCATCAAAGTAGAACTTCAAGAATAGAAAAATATAATAATAATCTATCTTTGCTTAATTTAAATCATTATATATCACCTTAAACATAATATATGCCTTAAATATAAAAATACTAAAGCATAAAAATACATAGTCATTTTTTTATCAAGCTTTAGCATTTTTAATTAACTACTACAATGTTTGTCAATCTCCAGCTATTAATCATTTGTTTTTATCTTCTAAACATTTCACAAAGTTTGACATTCCTTTAACTTTATATTGTTTCAATTATGTCAATAATTGACATGACACAACAAGATAAGACCTTTAATAATGTATATGTATTAATTTATTCTCAATAAAAGCTAAACCGTGTTCTCCACATATAATGGATGATATCCATTCAAATTGTTAGTGTTTCAACCCAACCAAAAGAAAAACTAAAAAAAGAAAAAAATGGAGGAAGAAAAAGAAAAGCACTCGCATCCAAGTTCAAATCGATATGTGTTTTTGCGGTAGTAGTACAGAAAGAAAAAGTTACCAAGATGTCGCTTATAAATCTTGGCAAAAGAACCTGGTTTGGTTTCTATCTACATAGTTATTATTATTTATCTTACAATTCTCCTCCTTCCTTTTTTCCTTTTCTCAATTTTTTTCTTCTTAAAATATGAGTAAATTCTTAAACACCGATGAAATATTTTTGCCAAATGTTACCATTGTCGGTGTTGAAGAACATTGATTTGGTATATGGAGGAGGAAGTATTAGATTAATGGGTTTGATTTCCAGATCAGTATTTAATGGTGGTAGAAATGTTATAGGGTATGGATCTCTTTTTCCCCAAACATTTTCCATACCTTCATTTATTTAATGAAAATTTGCTAAAGTTATTAACAAAATCTTTTTATCTCGTGTATTTAGTGTCATTCCAAAAAGCTCTAATGGGTAGAGAGGTATGACAATAAATTGTTTCATTTTTCTTCCATTATTTCTGATATGTATATTTTTTTCATGCCCTTTAATGAAAAAACATATCCTTGCAATTGTCCATACATATGAAAACATATTCTACAATACTATATTTGTATGTAATTTTCCATTTTTTCCATTTGAATTTCGGATCACCGGTGTCACCGTCGAGAAGTAAAAATGGTTATAGACATGCACCATAGGAAAGCGGAGATGAGGCAACTATGCTGATGCCTTTATTGCTTTGCCAGGTTAGTATATAAATTGCATTTATTATCACATAATATCACATATAATGAAAACTCATTTTCTTTTTAGTTTTTGTATATCGAATATATATTAATGCTTGCGAGTTCAAACTTTCAATGAAAAAAATATAATGAAAAATACACTTTCCTCATGTGGATCACTAAAAAAATACGCATAAATTAAGTTCTATAAAATTTGTATTATATATCCATTTGCAAAAGCTTACTAATAGTTAACATAGAACACCGATCTATAATTGAAAATAACATTTTTCAAAATACTTTTAATTTTTGTTACCACTCTTTTTATCACTCATTATACTTAAAATTCATATATTCTCTAATTGATTATTATATCTACTTTCTTCCATAGATAACTATAAATACAAAAAAATAAAAAATTACTAATTTAAGTATATTGTCTTTTAATATTCAGGAGGTTATGGAACTCTTGAAGAACTTTTTGAAGTAATTAGTCGAGCACAATTAGGCGTACATAACAAACCGGTAATTTGATCTCAATTCTCTATATACACACATGAAATTATAAAAAGATGATACATAACTTACTTATACTTTTTCCAGATTGGTTTGTTAAATGTTGATGGATATTATAACTCGCTACTTTCATTCATCGACAAAGTTCTAGAAGAAGGGTTCATCAACCTAGTCTGCACGCAGATCATCATTTCTTCTCTCAAAATGCAAAGGAATTAATTGAAAAAAACTCAAGTAATAATTATAAAATTTTTGAATACTATTTATAATATGTTCCTTTTCAATCATTATTATTGATTATTTTTAAATTATGATTACAGGGAATATTCCTCGCATTCATCTCCCAAAAATCCCATCTTTAGGCACTCGATTGACCTCAACCTTCCTGCCGCTATGGATGACAACGTTGAACACTCCATCTGCTCTCGATACACATCCATAATACAACCATGCATGGGATGAAGTTATTTCACTTTTTTTCCCCTTTTTCTCGTTCATTTTTTAGTTGAAGATGAGAACTTGAACAACAACATTACTCTTAAATTAATATTTATGTAATGATAAGTTGTAATAAATTCTCTTGAATGATGAAGTGTCTGTATATATATATATATATATATATATTAGATATGTATCTTATTTCAATTTTTATAACAAAAAAGAAAAAAAAACTAAATAAAATCCTTAATACTTAAAATTATTTTTCCTTTCAAAACATTGAAATGAAATCATTTTCATTATTCAATAAATAATATAACATATCTCAAAAATATATTTCTCAACCTTTCACATCTTGCGAATATACTTCTCATATTGAAAATGATTTACAAAAAAATAACATGAACAATTTTTCAAAAATTTATACTATCTTTTGTAATCTTCCTTTTTAGATATGATTAACCCTGGCAGTCATAGCGGGTACATAAATCTAGTATCTTAATTGGTTCTTCTACTTTTCTCTCTCTTCTTTTTTAGTCCCTCTACTCAAAAATGTTTCTGATTAGTCATTCTACTTTTTGAAAATGTGCTGAAACTCAGTTAGAAATGCTTTCCAAACTAGTCCTCTACTTTTAAAAATGGCCCAACTAGAGGGACTAAGTGTGTGTTTTTTTAAAAGTAGAGGGACTAGTTGAGAGCATTTTTAACTAAGTAGCACATTTTCAAAAGTAAAGGACTAATTAAGAGCGTTTCGAGTAGAGGGGACCAAAAGGGGAGAGAGAGAAAAGTACAGGGACCATTTTGGTGATTTTACCAAAAAAACAATGATTTAAGTCAATTTCATTTGGTCTATTATATTTAGGGGATGTTTGGTTACACTGCAACTAGTCGTAAGTAATCAGTAATGTAACTCGGTTTTACATGTAAAAATCTTTGTTTGGTTTCTTTATGAAATCGCTTTTTACATGTAAACAATTTTCAGATTTTAGTGTCTGTCTTTGCATTTCAACTTACAAATGAAAAATTTGTTGTAAGTTGAAATGCTGCAAAACGTTTGGGTTAAAATCACTATTCTTCACTCTCCAAGTTATCCATTAAAGGTAAATGAAAACCTACAGGGTAATCAATTGTTAACATAATTAAAGTTATACTTATTTATGTTTTATTAAATTTATTTTTTTATTTAAAATATACTGAATTTGTATTTAATTTTTAAATTAAATAATTTTTATATATTTTTTAATTTAATAAAATTATTATTAAGTTCATTAATTAATTATTTTTACATTAATGTTAAGAATAGATAGGGAGAATTAAATTAATTATTTAGAGTTAGTGTTTAATTATTTAAGTTTCTTATTATTATTTTGGCTTAGTTATTTAAGTTTTTTTGATTATTATTTTTTTAAATGTAATAAATATTTTTATTAAATCATTTTAATTAATTTAAAAAAATTAAATTAAATTAAATTAATCATTTTAGTTTAAATTATTTTTTTCAAAATGCATTAAATAATTAATAATAATATTATATATTGGGAGTAATCTCACCCTCCACTTAAACTACATGGTACTATATCTTCCAACTTACATCAAACCAAACAAATTAAAAAGTAATGCGAAAGATTTCCAGATTCAGAAACCAAACAACAATGATGTAAATTGAAATGCAGAGATTTTCACTTTACTACTATAATTTTACATATATGTAATTTCACCTACGCATCAGCCCAAACGATCCCTTTAACTGCAACATATCGAAAAAGTTTCATTTTCAATGAATTATGTCAAATTTTTCAAATCTTTTTTTTTTAAATTGAATTTAATATGAAATCTCATCATAACCAAGATCAAGATTTAACCGTTCAAGCTCAACAGTAAAAAAAATCACAACGAATTAACTTTAATAATGACAATTTAAGACATGGATTAACATCATGTGATCTGGACCGTTGATCAAACTAACCCTTTTCTCTATATATACCGCCCTTGATGTTCAGAGATCGAGATCCACCTTCGTTTCGAGGCCCGGGAACTCGTTGCTCTCGAAGTAGTAGCTTGGAGCTCGTCTCTTCTCGCCATGGCGAGGCGAGAGATCGAGATCCCACTCTCCCGATTCGGCGTTCTCGTCGCGCAACTCGAGTCCATCGTTGCCTCCGCTCACCAGCAACCTCCAGATGGTCTACTCTGCTTCGATCTCCTCTCCGAACTCGTTTCCGCCATTGAAGAAGAACCTAAGGTTTCTCTTCCCACTCTCTCCACGGTTTGGAGTTTTTGATTCTGTTTTGTTGTTTGGTGTTCTGGTTTTTTGTTGATTCTCTTAGAAGCACAAGCATTTCTCTGTGAGTATTGGGTGTATCTAGGTCGGAAATTCGTATCAGTGAACTGAATGGTCCACATGATCAACTCTGCATTCAGTTGTGATAATTCATTTGAATAAATTAAAACCCTTCTTATTTTGTACGCACAATCCTTTGAGACCCTTTTTCTATCCAAGAAGAGCTGTGCTATTTTCTTATTCTATCCAAGAAATCTAAGCTATCAGCGTTCTCTCATTTTTTTTTATTGAAATGCATGCTTAAGCCTAGAATCAGAGCTTCCTTTTTCTTGTTTTTTGTAATTTTTTTTTGGCTAGTGAATGCACATTGTGGCCTGTTTCTTGATTCTAATGTTCTCTTTCTCTTGGTTCTGCTTCTTGGCTACATTGATGTTTTGATTCTTGTCTTGATTGTCATGTCTTGATTCTCATAGAAAGCCCAAAGACATGACCTTGGAAATCCTTGATGGGTTTCATTGATGCTCTTGATACTGCTCCTGTTTGTCCAAGGAGGACCTCATTCTCCTTGGTCTTTTGATTTTCATAAAATTTCTGTTGGCTTTGAGACAGCATGGACTCTTTCTTGATTTTCATGTTCTTTGTTGCAGGAATCCATATTGCAGTGGCAAAGGAAGTGTGAGGATGCACTTCACTCGTTGCTTGTATTAGGTGCTCGCCGGCCTGTACGACGGCTGGCCTCAATGGCCATGGGAAAGGTCATTGCGAAGGGCGATGGCATTTCCATATACTCTAGAGCTAGTAGCCTCCAAGGATGGCTCGCTGATGGAAAAAGAAGTGAACCCCACTCTTGTGCTGGTAAATATTGCAATTGTCAATGCAAATTTTTTCTTTTTTTTCCCCAGAAGTCTAGCTTATTTGGTGAGTTCCTTTCACCATGTGATCTGTACTGGATATACTCTTTATGGTTCATCACGAGAATTTTCTTTTGAAGTAATGAAGCCATCTTTTTTGGTGATCATATTTGGATAAATTTTAGTTGTCGTTTCCACTGTTTTTTCATGGAAAGCTTCGCACGGTTAGGTTGATTTTAATTTTTCTGTTCCAGTTGGCTATTATTAGTATGCTACTTTGTAGTGTAGTCTTAAATTTGAATTATGTTACTTTAGTTCATATGTGAATGACTTAGAGGATTTCCTCAATGAGTCTTACCTAATTTTGTTGTTAGATGCTGGTTTGTACTGATTTCAAGTTCACAAAGAAAAGGTTTTTTGTAAACCATTGTGTATGGAAATCAATAACGTTACAGAGTTGAGCATAATGTCTTAGACATTGTTTATAGCCATTTATTAGCATTTGACTATGTTGTCCATTTTCTTTATATTTCTATGAAATGATGATGCTTGCTATGTGCTAATGAAATAAATTCTTTTAAATCAGTTCACTTGTGCAAGTTGTCTTTAGATATACATAAGCATTATTATTGAATTCTCTCAATTGTTTTTGTGAAGCTTACATCAATCATAAAGACATGTAATTGGAATGCCATGTTGTAACACAACAACATGGTGGCTAAGAAGAAAGGTTCCTAATTTAGCTTATTTTTTCAAGATTAGCTCATTATGTTATTACTTATTTTTCCTAAAACTCTTTGTTGTAGGTGTTGCACAGTGTTTGGGAGAACTTTATCGCTTATTTGGGCGAAGGATCACTTCAGGTCTGCTTGAGACAATGCATATTGCTGCGAAATTAATGAGGTTTAATGAGGTAATTTATTGATGACTTGATGCACCATGATCCATTTAATCTTACCTTTAAATTGGTTTTCCATGCATCTTGACATAAAAGCTACATAATGTTTTGGTTTTCTTCTTTATTCTTACTTTAGATTTTTGCATTTCCTTGTTAAGACTATTCAGAGCATTTCTACTGCTTTGATGCAAATTTTGGGCTGATTTTTTATTTTTTATTTTTATTGGCATGGACGCTGTCTTTCTGTGAACATCAAGTATAATGAAGTTCCAGATCTTTGTAACTATTTAGCTATAGATTGTTATATATTTTATAAAGTATAGCTTTAGTTTATGAGTTTTTTCTGATTATGATCTTGAGTTCTGCTTTACTACATTATAACTGCACTTTTTATCTTATTCATGTATTGCTAAACAGGATTTCAAATTATTTGTCTTCTTTGTTTGGTTTTGCATGAGTAATGTTAGTTACTATCTGTCGTTTAATTTAATTTAATCACAATTCATAAGCCAATTTTTGTTAGATTGCCTTATTGAAGGGGACAATTATGCCATAGTTTTGCACTTGCTGCTACCTGTAACAGATCATACTGGTCTCCCTTTATATGACTTCTATAGGATTTTGTCCGAAAAGATGCATTGCAAATGCTAGCTAATGCATTGGATGGTTCTGGTGGTCATGGTGCCTCTACAGCTTACCTAGAAGCTTTTCGCATAATAACGCGAGTTGGTGTAAGTGACAAGTCATTTATAGTTAAACTAGCAGCAGCAGGATGCCTGAAGACATTTGCAAGCATAGGTGGACCTGGATTAGGTATAAGTGAGCTTGAGAGTTCCATTGCCTATTGCCTGAAGGTACTCCTTGCTTTTGTCTTCTATCAAATCAAGAACATTTTCCATTATTGGACTTCAATTCTCATAATTTGTCTAATATTTGAAACCTGTCAGTTTCCAATATATTGGTGTCTGATATTGTTGTTATTGTTGTTGTTGTGTACTGTTAGGCCCTTGAGGATCCAGTTTCTGCTATCAGGGATGCTTTCTCAGAAGCCTTAGGCGCTTTGCTTGCACTTGCAATGAATCCTGAATCTCAGGTATATTCGATTCCAAGGTTACTATATATTTTCATGTTTGATGTGGTTGTCCTTTTTTAAAGTAATTAACATCATTCCAATTTTGAAGGTTAGACATAGAGTAAAAGCTCACACACTTCCTGCCAAAAAATTGGATGATGGTCTAGTAAAACATTTGATACTTCCATTTAACAAAGGTAAAATTCTTGCTTTGCTTGGTTTAAAGTTGACATGATGAGCCTGCAACTACTTCACATAGGTCTTATGGGATTAATATTAGCTTGTGCATTATTGATATTCCTTTTCATTAGTGAATTGATGAGCTTTCTTTCCTTGTGAAACTTTCTCTTCCATATGTTGAGGTCCTGGGATCTATCTCAGCTAGGGCATCTTTTTTTATTCCTTTCAGTTTGTGAATCAATGAGCTATCTCTTATTGGAAAATTTCCCATTTAATATACTGAGCTGATGGGTGGACCTGTAATGATACAACCCATCTAAGCAATTTAATGGAACTGGATGCTTCTGTATGCTATGAAATTTGTCATATTTGAAGTCCCAGGTGTAAGCAGATAATGCAGACGTCATATGAAATTGCATCATTGAATATATGCCATGTTATATGCGTCCTACAAATGTGGAGCTAGTCTCTATTTCTTGCAGAGTTTGAGGTGGTTTACAAGTGCATTTATTTTGCAGCAAGTGGAGTTCGTGCAAAGGAAATGCGCATTGGCCTAGCATTGTCATTTGTTTTCTTCTTACAGGTAGCCATTGGTAATATCTTGGTTGTTTGTTTACCTATGTGAGATGCATTTTACTGGCTGAATTTTATTTATTGCTTAGGGTTCAAGGATTTCTGCTTGGAATTGTACCTACATTTTCTTATTCCTGTGACATCTAGGGAGTGTTTGGTTTACATGATTGGAGTGGGAGTGAGAGGGGCTTGAATCCAAGCTTTTTTTTGGATGGTCATGAGTGGGAGTGAGAGAGGAGTGGATAAGGAGTGAGGGAGGAGTGGAGCAATCCTCCCAAAATACTCCTTGGGGAGAATGACCAATTTGCCCTTTTTATTTAATAATTAAAATAATAATTTAATTAATTAATTAATTAATTTTAACAATAATTATTAATTAAATAATAATAATTTAATTAAATATAATAATTAAGTTGATAATTTAATAATAATTAATAATTAAAATGATATAATAATAACTAATAATTATAGTTAAATATTTATTTATAATAATTAATTATATTTCTTCATTAAGTAATTATTTATTATAGTTAATTAATTAGTAATTAATTATTTAAAAAAAATATAATTAATTATCAATTTGATATAGTTATTTATTATAGTTAATTAATTACTAATGGTATTAACAAAAATTTTGAAATATTTATTTATAACAATTAATTTATTTTTTTCTCAATTTACATAATATTCATTTGAATAAAGGGCATAAATGTCATCTTATCATATTTACCTTCTTTACTTTTCCCATTCCCAATAAATTACACTCTTCAATCCTTATCAACTAAACAGATTCTTCATTCTCACTCCTACTCCACTCCCCCTCATCTCACTCCTATTCCACTTCTCCCCCAATCCACTCTTAACAACCAAACACTCCCCTAATGTTACCGGCATTTATTGCACATTTATTCAACATAAGTTAAATTCTTTTATAATTGTGTAGATTGTATTACTTTCTTTGTTTACAACTCCATTCTTCCATATTCTAATGCGCTCACAGAGATGCATATATGGGCTATTCTTTATTGCATGGTATGAAAAATAACTAATGCCATTTTTTTTAACCTCAGAACAATGATATTGATTTAGAGCATTATTTACCTTTCTTGCAGTCGATTGGAAGTTCTTTACTAGTTGCTTCTATGATGGAAAATTTCACAATGCAGGTAGTTCGTCTCAAATATGGTGCTTCAGATAGTGACCTTCAGAATTTCGCATTCCAGGCCATTGACATGCTTCAAGGGAATGCATATGAAGATTCACATGCCTTGGTATCTTTTTTGGTTGATATGGTTATCTTAATCTAATGTTTCCAATAAGTAGTGAAATTTGCTGCAAGGGTATGATCATGAAATTGTATTTCCCGAAGAAGTGTTTGCTTATAATAAAGGAATTTCCATCTCTAAAATTCTTTACTAGTTAAATGTTTGTATCTTTGTAAATGTTTCAAGCTAAGGTTAGTTATAACTTCCACTACTTCATTAAATTAGTTATTCATGTTGTTTATATTACTTCATTAAATTAATTGTTCATGTTGTTTATATTATGAAAGAAAAAAGCCTTAACTAGTTTAATGGTTTGATTGATGATTGAAATAGCATAGATCAAAGTAACAAAACACAGTTTCTAGTGGTGTAATTGATCAATGCCTATGAATCTGATTATCTATTTACACTACATCCTAATAATCCAATTGAAGAATGAATTGTTGATTGTTATATCAAATTATCTTTGCAATTTATTTGTCTTTATACTAGTTATATTTTTCATTTATTTTCAGGCATGTGTTCTCTACATTCTTCGTGTTGGTGTTGCTGATCAGATGACAGAGCCAACACAGAGGATTTTTTTAGTTCTTCTTGGAAAAAAGGTTTTTTTTTTTGAATGCTTATTTCCAGTTTGATATGATAAACCCAGGTTGATTACTTTTTTTCCCCTTCTGATGACACTTTTGTATTGTCCATTGCTTTGCAGCTTGGGTCTGCTGATTATAGCCCATCAGTTGGAGTTGTTATTTTGCGCATCTTGTCATATCTTTTGACAACTTTGGGTGAAGTATGAAATAAACTACCATGTCGTACATATTTGATTTGTTCTGTCTCCTCCACATTGATATGCTTTGTTACAGACATCTTATGAGTCCAAATTTATATTAAAGTTTTGTTAGTGATTTCTTGTTTTATATCATATGTTAAGATTGGTAGGATAGAAAAATAGGATGGTATAAGGAATATACATAAACAAGAATTAGGTGGATTAGAAATGATATGGTTGTAAGGAATGCAAAAATTTTAATGGGATTTGTTAGGAAATCAACAAGGGAAAATACTCTTCTACTTATTTGTATGATTTACACCATTTTGTTGGAACTAGTGTCTCATTTTTTCTTATAGTTTGACAAGAGACACCTGACTATATTAAAATTCAAAATATATGTTGCATAGTTTATTATGGATTATGAAGCATCTTTCTTCAGAACCCTTTTAGCCTATAAAATTTGATCATATTTTATAATAATGATAAACTTCTATTTATGTGATATGTGAGCTTTTCATGCTCAATATCTTTTACTGGTGACATCTAGTTTTTAACTTCAAGCCGTCTATGTACACTTGCGCAGATGCATTTTTCAGGTTGGTGGGTCTAATTGTATTTGTTACATGACAATGTCACTTGCATGATTAATGTTATGAATACTGTTAATGTCATTCCTATCGGTTTCACTAGTAAAGAATAAAAATTTCCATATGTTAGAATAAGCAAATTGATAAATGTTTCTGAAATATGACATTGTATTTGGTCTTTGTTAAGTGGTCTACACTGATGTAATTGTGAACATTATTTAGCATATAGTTTATGTTAATTTGCAGATATTTGTGTTTGTTGTTGGAGAAAAGTGACATCTACAATGAGATTATATTTGACCTTCCTATATGAAGACCAACAACGTTATTTGTTGCCTTAAATAGTTATACATGAATCTATGCTGTTTACTAGTTGAAAATTTGCAGGTTCCACTTGAATTCAAGGAAGTGCTTGATGATACAATTGTTGCAGCATTATCTCATTCCTCGTTGCATGTAAAGATTTTCTGCACTGTTTTGCTTAGGCTTTGTAGTTTGTTCTAATGCTTCTTCATTCATTTCCTTCAATTCCTTTTATGAAATTTTGCTTCTTTGACAGTTTGACAAAAATTAAGTTTTTGGTTGGAGTTTACTTTTAAATTTTCCAAACATTTGATGCTTTTATGTTTTTCAACCTGTCAAACTATTCTCACTAAAATTTTTAATAATTCAATGAGTACATTATTGGGTTTGTTATGAATGTGGCATGTATTTCAAATAAATTGGCTTTATGATTTGGTTCATTGCTATTTGGAGCATTAGAAGAATTATACTTGGTAGATGTCATGGCCACTGGCAACCTGATTTTTTGGACTATAATCACCATAGTTAAGTCTCATAGGTGTAATTGAATTATTTAAGTTCTTCCCCACTTCTTTTCTTGTCTTTGTTAGTCTCCTTTATCACTTGAAATTCATTCCATTTGAGTACTTTATACATGATTAAATACAGAAGTGAAGTATTTTATTTCATTTTTTTTTCTTTCATTGCTCTAATTGCCACTTTGTCACTTGATTTCCACGCATAAGGCCATCATTTACCCCTTCTTATATTAATTCCCTCCTAACACTCTTATCTACTTCATAATGACCCTTTGTCAATATGTTGCATTCATCTGAGGTGATCATCATGGTGGATAGGTGCAATAAATGCATTGGGGTGAATGGGAGTCAGAGAAAATTAAGGTTCATGAGAAAAGGGGAACTGAGAAAAGGAGAATTAGGGATGAGTGGATGCCAGGATAATTGACTGGATTTGATGGCTTTTCCTAAGCTAAGTTTTCATTAGGAAGAGTTCTTGCTGTTACATAGTCATAATCAGTTGATAATTATGGATCTTTATGTTTTCCTCGAATCCATTGCATCAATTGATAGGATTGGTTTTCTTCCCTCAAGCAGATCGATTAGTGTGGAGTTTACTTCCTTCAATTTAATTATTGGTGCTTGTACTTCAATTTTTATTTTATTTTATTTATCATTTATTTGTTTTTGTTATTTTTTAAGCCACTATTCTGTCCTTCCTAAAAACAAACTTGCAGATTTTCTTGTGCACATACCTTCGATAGAAAACTTGTGCCATCCAACTTAGCAGCATGTTAATAGTAGCCTACTGATTTCTCGCAGATTTGCTTCGCTTGCCACATTTATAATATATATTTTGATAAAATTGAAAGGAAAAACTTAATTGACTTTGTAATAGAAGCACATTTTTTTTCCTTGGTGTATATTGAAGTTTTAGGCAAATTGTTAAGGTGGATTGCTGCTACTTTTCTTTTTTACCTTAGTTTATTATTTCCTTCTGCTTTTGCATTTAAGTTTGTGGAAACTTCTCATTATCGGTTTATTTGATATTGTTCTTTTCGTAACTTTCTGTAGGTACGCATTGAAGCTGCTCTTACATTACGTGCATTGGCTGAAGTTGATCCTACTTGTGTTGGTGGTTTGATTTCATATGGTGTGACAACATTACATGCGTTAAGAGAAACCTTGTCACCTGAAAAGGTAGAAGAATTGGAGCTTTATATATCATGTCATCATTTCTCCACTTTGGTTTGAAAAGCTTTTGCTTGGTTTTGTGAAAATGTTTATTATCCAGGGAAGCCATTTGCATCCTGACCTTGACTCATTACATGGGCAAGCAACAATTTTAGCTGCACTTGTTTCCATCTCTCCAAGGCTTCTTCTTGGTTATCCTGCAAGGTCACTTTCCTTCTTTATATATGTTTTGCCTATTAAGACTTATTTTGAACTGTGATGCCTATTTTTGCAGTTTTCTTTTGTTATTCCAAATATTAATGCAGTATTGATCTTACGGAAGATTCTTTTCACATCATAATCACTGTATTGATCCTTACTGAAAATTCTTTTCACATCATAATCACTTCTTTCTGATTTAAAATGCCAAGTAACATGCAAAGTGTATTGGGAGAACACAGTAAACTTTTGGAAATTGATTAACTGATAAATGAGCAAATTGATACGCGTTAGGAAATTTTTTTACAATTGTATGCATCATAGTTGATCAATTTTTAAATAACATTTTTATCCAAAAGGTAGAAATTCAATTAGAGCATTATTTTTTTTATTATTATTTTTTAATTGTTGGTTACTTTTGTTGCCCTGTTAAAATACTTGACTTTTATTTGTTTCAGTAAGAATTAATGTTGCCTCAGATATGTTAATATTTTGATTTTAGATTCAGCTGCATGCATGCATGTTGTTGTTGTTGTTGTTGTTGTTATTGTTATTGTTTAAGCATCATTGATTCAATACTTGCATCATTTGTTTGATGGTGCATTGGGCCTATCAATCTGGATTATTCTTCCTGGCCGTAATTTCTAATATGTTCTCCTCTTATACTATCTTAATACTTAATTTGACGTACAGTTTTGCTGTGTGTGCATGCCTTAATGGTTAAAATACGGCTTATGCCCCATGGTTGCATTTCTTTGAGTTTCTTGTGGTCACTGCCTTGAAACTGGCAGAAAAGTAACAATGCCTTTAATACTTTTGCCACTTCTTGTGGGCCATTTTTTTTTTCTCATTACCATGGTCTCTTGCTGCCACACTGATTAAATATAGATCATATGTTGATGCTCATTAAGATATATTTTTGAGTTTGTAGGTTCTCTATTAGTTGTTACTTGCAATTTACTTTTAGGTATTACATGTTTCTGGATCACAGAACTGTTTAGTTTGATTGGGTTGAAGTCAGTGGACTGGTTAGAAGTTCATCTTGTTCGTTATTGTCATAAAAACAAATTTGATGTTCTTGTATTATGTTCCTTGGAGTTTGCAACTTGTCAGTAATAACTCGTTTCTAAATGTGACAAATGTTCTTATGTTTTCTAAATTCTATCCACTCCTTGCCAGAGTTTTACCTTCCTTTCATCTGAAAGGATAATCAAATTTATAATGAGGTCTGCCTGAAATCTTTAGTCTGATGTTTTTGTTGTACGATTGTCCTCCGTGTGTTTGTGTGTGAGCGAGCACCATTCAATAATTGAATAAATATTATTATCTACAGGTTCTGTGTGTGTGTGTGGGTGTGTGTGTCAGGCAATAAATGTGTATATATTATCATCTACAGGTTGCCCAAATTAGTGTTTGAAGTTTCTAAGAAAATGCTGATTGAATATAGTCGCAATTCTGTTGTGGCTACTGTAGAAAGAGAAGCTGGATGGTTACTATTAGCTTCGCTTTTAGCATCATTGCCGAAAGAGGTAATTGTATATATTTTCCCACTTTCAGTATTGCCTTTGAGCTATCCTTTTCTCAGTGTCTAGAATATAATGTGCAGGAGCTTGAGGATCAGGTTTTCGATGTCCTTTTACTTTGGGCTGGTCCCTTGTTGGGTTCTGAATTCCATATTAGGCAAACACAAGATTTGACCTCTGAAATACGGTGTGGATTGTTTTCATGTTCTTCATTTTGTTTATTAATTAGTTTTGGTATTGGCTGCCTGGCTGCTTAGCTGCTACTCCTCTTTTGTACATGTTCATGCTGTTCGTAAATTATGATTCTCACTTAGCTAATATTAAGTGATGGTTTCTTTTTGTTTCACATGTACAAAATGATTACTCTCACTTAGATAGTACTTAGTGTTGTTTCCTGTTAGTTTACATAATTTGTACTAGCTATTTTGTTTTGTATTGTTGCTTAAGTCTTGATTTGGTGAATGGCTTGTATCACCCTCGTTCATGTGATATATCATTGGTGAGCTTTTAAAGCCTATGTCTGGTATAGAGACATGATTAATACATGCAAATATATTATCATCAATGCTTATAATGTTTAATGTCCCCATTCTTCTGAAATCTCGTTTTATGACTATTAGTAATGAGTTTGCATGTGTTTCTTTCTGACTGAAGTCCCTTGTTTATGAGGGTGCCAGCATTGAGGCCTAGGTATGAGCCATGAATTGCTTAGTTTTGGCTGATGAGAAGTATCTAATTAGCTTCTTGGCCTTTGCCAGCAAAATAGTCTGCTTGGTGGCTAATTAGTGTCAATCAACTTAGCCTAGCACAGTTCTATCTGATCAAGTCTGATCAAAACCCAACCTAACTTAGTAAAATCAATTATTAGTCATGAGATCAACCCCAATCCATTATGTACTAATAATGATATTAAACTAACCAAATGCAACTTTAGCAAGATTCAGATCCAAACCTGTTCATTGAACTCATTTGTTCATGCCTTTATAAATGATGGACTGTTTTTCAATCTCTTTTACAGCTAATTGACTTAGGAACTTTTATTGGTAATTTTCTTCAATGTTATTTTAATATCAATTTTCACAGACATAGAATTGATAGTAGTATTCAATGTTGCTACTTGCAAATCTCTATTTTAATTTGGCCAATGTAAGCCTTTTACATGTATCATTGGTATTCTACATGTGAAATTCTCTCTTTCATATGTGGAGGCCTATGTTTTTTATGACATCTATCATGGCATGATCGTTTTTTTTAGCTTCTTTTGTAGGCTTCATCACTCTTGCTGAATCCTTTGATTCAGCTTAACATTCTGAGATTTGCTATTTATATTAGTATGCACTGTTACAAAATTATGTTTGTGATATTTGTATTGTCATTTTAGTCAAACTATGTGCATGTAAAAAGAGTAAGTTTTCTGGTGTCCAGCTTTTGTGAGGCTCTAACATTGTGATATTCTTTCTTGTGCGTCTCATATTAGTATGTTGTTCACCCCTCTCAATTACTATCTCCTTAGAGTTCACCAACCTCTCTGTTACTATCTCCTTAGTGTTCTGTCGGCAGCCATGGAGGCACTTACCGCATTTATAAGAAGCTTTGTTCATACAACGGCAGTTGCAACAAATGGTGGAATCCTGCTTCAACCTGTGCTTGCATACCTTAGTGGGTATGTTAGCTTCTTAATTACCGCCAACTATTATTATTATTATTATTATTTTGGGTCAACTTTTGCACCACCCTTGTTGACTTTTACCTAAAAGATCTTAAATGATATATATTTCAGTGCTTTGTCATATATTTCCATCTTGTCCTCCAAGCAAATGCAAAGCATGATCAGACCTTCATTAGATCTTTTCACCACGAGAACGATATTGGCCTATGAGTCTCTTTCCAATCCCATGGCATACAAAAGTGAACATCCTCAACTTCTTCGGATATGCACTTCTCCATTTGCGTAAGTCATTTTGTTTGCTGTCCACATAGCATAGAATGTGTCAATTCCTTATGATGCCATATAGTTTTGTCTCAAAGCTTATCATTATCTTGGTGATGTTCATTCTTTTTAATGCAAATAAGAAGTGATGCTTCTCAATATGGGGAAAGCTCATGCCTGAGATTTTTGTTGGACAAGAGGGATGCTTGCTTAGGTCCTTGGATACCTGGAAGGTAACATTTGCCATGATCTAAAAATATGTTTATTGTATTCAACCCTTTGTGCATCTCTGTCGCTTTCCTAATTTACTAATTTATCTTAGAAAAGAACTTCTATATTAGTCATGTGGATACCTTGTGTTTGCTTATGTTGTTATCAACATAATAATACTTTTCTGACTATGGATTCTCAGGGATTGGTTTGAGGATGAACTTCGTGCATTTGATGGTTGCAAAGATGGAATTGTGCCTTGTGTCTGGGATTATCAGCTTTCAAGTTTTCCTCAGGTAATAAATGAATTTCATTTCTCCTCTATGCCGTCCTATGAATTCTCTATCTCTGGACTAATTGTAAATACACACTTCTATGTTATCATTTTCCCAAGATCTATTTTGATGGTGATTGACTTTCTCCCCTTTTAGGAAATGGATGTTTGCATCTATTTATTTGAAGTTAACAGATTGGAAGCTCCTTGTAACTCTAAAATTATATTGTGTATCACAATCCATGATATCTTGATGCATGCTTTTTTTCCCTCTCTATTTTTTTTGTTTCTGTTAATGTGCACATAATTATAATTGACTCATAAAAAGATTCTGGCTTGTTTTGATTATTGTATTTTTACCCTGAGGGCTTAGGGATAAAAATAGATCTATGAGTTGTCATTAGTCAGTATCATCAGCTGCATGCTTACTGGAATATTCCTCGGAATATTTAGCTAATTGTTAAGAATCTTTCCTTGGATTCAGTGTTGAATTGGAAAAGGCTTAATTGTCACATATAAGTTTCATGTGAAGAAAGATGGGTTCATGAACTGCCCCACAGTTTCTTTTGAAGTAGGTTTGAAGCATGACACCCTTCTGATTACAGTGAGTGTGATTATAGCATTCTGACTATTTCAGTTCTATGTATGACAGTTCTATTTTGGTATTAGTTGTGATTCTTAGTCAGGGATATGATCATGTGCCATTCAAATTTTATCCTGGTGTAGGTTTAACTCGTTTGATGTAATATTTAGTGGTTCATCGCACTCCATGCTAATGCTTGATTTAGCTATGCCTCCCTTTTCTGCATTTTGACCAAAATCAATTGTCATTAGGATCAAACTCTTACTTTCCTCTCACTATTGTTTAGCATGATGGTGAGAAACAGCTAAATAAAATAGTTTATTTTCATCTGCAAACCTTCTTTGTGGCATTTTCCTTCTAAATTTCATGCCTATAATTAATTAAATTTTTTTGTGGTGAGAATGCATTGTCTTTTTAATATTTTCATGTCCTTCCTCTACCTGGCATTTTTTTTTATTGTTCTGTGGATTTGTGTGTGATTTCATGTTTTTACCTCACATTTCTTGCTTTTCTCATGAAGCTGGAGTCTGTAAGCAAAATGTTGGTTAATCAGATTCTATTGTTCTTCGGCACTATTTTTGCAAGTCAGGTGCATTTTCATTTTCATTGTTGGGTATCTCATTGTGGGTGTATGTCTAATTTGCTTGGTTGATTTTATTTTTTATTTTTATTATTGGTGCATCCCTTTACAGGACTCAGGTGGGAAGTTGGTGTTGCTTAACATGATTGATCAATGCCTTAAGACTGGGAAGAAGCAACCTTGGCGTAGAGCCAGTATCACAAATGCATGTGTGGGGCTACTTAGTGGTCTGAAGGTAGTCCCTTTAGTGTTACTTCTAACTGCAACAAGTTCTATTATGGTTTATTTCACATGTCATCTCTCTTTCTTTCTTCTCTTCAGGCTGCACTGGCATTACGTTCTCAAGGATGGGAAATTGAGATCCTAACTTCGATTCAGTCCATATTTCAGGTCACTTTTGTCCATCACTCTTAACTCTTGCTTCAGATTGTTTGCTTTTCTGATCATTATGCTATTGATTTTTGATGATAAATAGGGTATTCTTCTGGAAGGTGAAATATCTTCAGAACAGAGAAGAGCATCAGCGGAAGGTTTAGGTTTATTAACTCGTCTTGGGAATGACGTCTTCACTGCAAAAATGGTATGTTTCATCTTATAGTTTCTTGAATAATAACTTTGCATTGGCATCTGCTTCTGGCATCTATTTTAGACATTCTTAAGTGTTTTGAACTGAAACAATTGTATTTGTCATCTGTTATGGCGATGACTTACCTCTAGTTTCAGCTTAATATTTATATTCTTTTGATCTTCTTAAACTTCTACTTCAGATTTTTGAGCAAGATGCTGATCATACCCAGACCATCCTGCATTTCTCTTTCTTGTTTCATTATTATTCTACTATTGGCATTCTCTTGACATGCACAACTTAACTACCTAAGATGGTCAAGCTGTGTTTGGTTTCCAATTCACTAAATTTTGTAAAGGTTAAATGATCATTGTTCTGTGTGGCGATTCAATTTCATCCATGTTCATTTAATGCTTTCCATCCATCTCTGCTGTATTTGTAGAGCAAGGGAATAAAGCTATGTCTTATGCACCCTGTTATATAATTTCCTTGCTTCTGCTAATTTTTAAGCTTTGCATTTATAGATTTATTTCAATTTAAAATAATGCTGCTTTTATTTTTATTTTTATTTTTTAAATGGCTGCTAAGGGTCTATCACCTTTGTCCCTGGTTTCCTGCTAAAACATATTCCTTGAAATTTTTGTGATACCTGTTATTGGGTTTGCATTTCATTTGAATATTAGCAGTTTAGGCTTCTTATGCTCATCTTAATTTTACTTTTAATGGTTGCCTGAGTATTTTATTTTTTTCGTTATTGCTAAAATTCATGAAACTTACTGTTGCTGCTTTAGCATGCTCGATCTAATTTATAATCAAAAGATGTTGGGAACTTTTGTGCTGACAGAATATTAGCATTATGATTGTGTCTCTGGCTTGAAATACTCTATCAATGAGAAATCTGCTATGCTAGTCCGAATTTTTGTATGATTGCTATGCTAGTCCAAATTTTAGTTTTGTATGGTTGGTTGAGTATTTTACTTCTTTTTCTCTTCCCTGATATTTAGTGTAACTTTCTGTTTTTGCTCCAGTATATTATAATCAAGTGATGTTGGGAAATTTTCACTCACTGAATATAAGCATTATAATTGCGTTTTGGGGTGGAAATACTTTCAATCAATTAGAAATATGTATAGTTTCTTACAAGTGGAGTCTTCAATTTTTCTATGTCTCAAATGTCCCTATCTTATTGTTTGATACTGTTTGTTAGGCAAGATCTTTGCTTGGAGAGTTAATTGTAGCAACAGATCCAAACTTTATTGGGTCAATTGCACTGTCATTGGGTTGCATACACCGAAGGTGAGTCTATACATCTTTTTTTCATTTTTATCTATTATTTTTGTTATGTGGTTAAATCAGACTCCTTAACATTAACAAGATTTTGAACATTGTGGGTTAAATTTGGTTTACATCTTTACGGCTTCATATCTAACCAGGTTGTTACAACCTTATGGTCATTTGCATCATTTTTTGACTTCAGTTAGCTCAATGAAATATTTTGGTTTTTAGGATGTTTAACATTCTTTGTGAATTTATTTTCTAAAGATGCTCAATTGTTGTCTATTGTCCTTAAGATAAACTCCCTTTTCCTTTTTGAGATCTTTAATTGTTATAGCGTTAAGCTTGCAGTGCAGGAGGGATGGCATTATCTACTTTAGTGCCTACAACAGTGACTTCTATCTCAAATCTAGCTAAGAGTTCAAATCCTGGCCTACAATTATGGCCTTTGCATGCTCTTCTATTAACTATTGAAGCTGCTGGTTTATCATATGTGCCCCAGGTGCAGGTGAGCTGCTTATTATTTTTTATATGTATATTTACTCCAACTTTAAGAGTGGCATGCTGCTTGCATAGCCTCAAATTAAGATCTTTATCAAAGTTGTTGCCGTGTTAAATGGTTTATGTTACCTGGTTGCTTATCTGAAAATTCTTAGCTTATCTCAAGAAACTCTTCATCGCATACCTTGTTTGATGTTCATATTTATCAGAATAAGCTTTTCACAAGAGCTTTAATGTGTAGAACTAAACATGCTTTTATATGCATAGAGAAGCATTAATGTTGGGTATTATCTGCTGTGCTATTCAATGGCTTGTGGAATTTGTGTTTGATTTTGATGGCCGGATTCTATGGAGGATTCCCAGTGTGTTTAGATTGTTCTCAGCTAAAAACAAGAAATAAATATTCGGGTCTGCCTCAAACTTTATCATGCCGGGATATGAAAATATTTGTGTTTTACTTGGTCTTTAATTTAAATGTTCTTGTGCAGATGTTTGTTTTTCATTTCCAGGGTATTATTGCACTGCAGTTTAGTTAGAACCTTAAATAAGTAGTGCCTTGTGTTTTTTTGGGGATGCACTTTACATTTTGGTATCATACCCTCATAAGAAACAGATTTTAATTGGATAACAATTTATTTCTGTTTAACATTATACTTAGCTATGCAGTGTTCTGTTTTCTTTTGTAAGAACTTCCTGCTGATGTAACAAACATGTGAGCTTGAGTTCTGTGTTCGCATAGAAAGATTTCAGATTAAGCTGTCAAGATAAGTAGTGTTTAGCTAATACTTGTTTGTTTATATTTTTATGGTTAGCAGAAGCTTCTTTGTTTTCTTTTAGTATCGGTAAGTATTGTGTGGTTAACAGGTTTTGCTTTCCGTAGATTTCATTATTATGGATTTTGTGGTTGGATCTTTCACTACTGCTTATAATTATCACCTTGTTGGTGTTCTGTGTATACAATTGTTACTGGTGGAGTCTGTCAGTGTGAGTTTGATTATATAAATGGTTGCATTTCCATGTTATGGAAGAGGTTTCACTTGCATGTGTTATGGCATATATCATTTTTTATGAGAGTTTGTTCTTCCAGCTGTTTTAATGATAATTGTTATACACAAGCGTAAAATGTGAATCATATAACTGACTGATGGACTTTTAGGTCCTAATTGCTTTATCCGCCATCACATGAGTTAGGAGAATAAAAAGAAACATTGTTTACCATGGACCTTTTAGACTAATGGCAACTACTGTTCATTGATAATTTATATTCTTTTCTATATCATGTTGAATCAAGGTATGATATATATAAGTTCTTCAAGTTTAAACTGGAACAAATTGCAGAATTTGATCTTAACATTTCCATATCTGAAATTACTTCATGTACTTAATGATATTTTTCTTTCACCATATTTAGGCTACTCTCTTCCTTGCTATAGAAATTCTTTTGTCAGAAGAGAATGGTTTGGTTGATCTTCGCGAGGAGATTGGGCACCTCATAAATGCCATAGTTGCTGTCCTTGGTCCTGAGTTGGCCCCTGGGAGCACGTTCTTTTCTCGTTGCAAGGTTTGTGTAATGTGCTATCATTTTGAGTTATTAAAAGACTGTCTCTTAAGATTCCCTGGTTTACTTATTTTATAATTGCAACAGTTTATACTGAACTGAAAGGCTCTAGATGATTGTGTGTGTGCTTTCCCATTCAAGATTTGCATTTCATGATATCTTAGTTGTACCAACTGACATTTCTTCTTGTCCAGTCTGTTATTGCAGAGATAAGCTCTTGCCATGAAACATCAACTCTTCTTGAGTATGCCAACTTTCAACTTAGTTTTTGTTTTATAAATTTCTTTTGGAATAAGAAATAAATGCTTGAGGCTTTTAAGTTTGAACATGGTGGGATGAGATCTCAACCTGTTTCAAATGGCATTTGATGTTGCAGATCTGTCCGGTTCACACAACAGCTTGTTCTTTTTGCTCCCCAAGCTGTTTCTGTGCATTCTCATGTTCAAAGTCTTCTTCCAACTCTCTTTTCAAAGCAGGTTGCATTTTGAATAATTTGACTCTTTTTTTTTTTAATCTTTTTATTTGTAATAAATTTACCTCCTTTTCTAACAGCCAAGCCTTCGGCATCTTGCTGCGTCAACTTTGAGGCACTTAATTGAGAAAGATCCGGTAAACTTATTTTCAGAGTAGAATCTTATGGTGCTATCTTAGCTGTTCTACCAAAGTATTCTATAATTTTCCTTATAAAATTGAAAACATGACATTAACCTTGACATCATCAAGTGCTATTTTGTTCTGTAAAACAACCTTGATATTTTGCTTTTGTAGGGTTGCTTTTCTCAATTAATTGAGGTGTTAACTTTTGTCCAAACACTACCCTAGGCTTGATTGGTTTAAGTTCGGTTTAACCATTTTGAACCATAGCAAATTTAGCGAAATTGGGGTTAGATGTTGTGCAATGAAACAAGTCCACAATTTGACATATTACTTAGGCTGAATGTTCAAGAAGCAACCACCATTATGTTTGGAACAATCATTGGATTTTTAACTAACAGATGAACATATCAATCTTTACTTGTCAGTTCTTAGCAGTTGTATGTTATCATCAATGTTTTTGTAGACCTCTGAAGATAAGGTGTGTAAATACATTCCCATGTAGCTGTGGCAAACTCGGAAGTATTCACTCTATGTTGGGTTGTTTGTATATCACATAAGTCTTAATGCCTGCATAATTACTAGAGTTTTATTGCTGAAAGACATGCTAAAATATTTTGTAAGTCCTTGGTTTTTAATTCTTTTTCTATATAACTATATATATATTATTTTTTTTTTCATTTTTGCATGCAGATAGTTTTTCAAGAAGCACTTTAAAGTAAGTTGCTTAGGCACACAAGCTATGTGGCTTATAGGCTTTGTATTTAGCGATCACATATGGGGAACATTTATACACCGATAACATTATGAAGATTTCATGTTTTCAAATGTGCACCTTGGTCATATTAGATCGGAATAATTTATGTTGAATGAAAATCTAAGCCTAAGGATTTTGTTAAGCGAGTGAAGAAACTAGCTTTTTGTATGTGAACCTTGTGTTGTGACATTTGTTTCTTTCAAAGACCTGTTGATAACAGGATCTTAGTGCATTGTGTTTCCCTTTTATCCATATTCCACATTTAGGTTTATCTAGACAAATACAGCATTTCTTTGTCTAAGTTGACATGCAAAACAAGTATGTGAAATTGTTAAGAATATATTTATTATATTGAAATAATGTAGTTCCCAAGATCTCTCTTATTAATGAATTTAACTTATGCTTTTTTTTTCAATAATGAGCACTAAAGCTAGCGTGTCAAGAAATAGCTGTATTATTCTAGATCCTTTTAAAATTGATGCTGCTTACCCTTATAGATGTAATTTTTTTTTATCATCCTCTGTATCTGCATATAACAATTTGATTATTTGTGAATTATGGGTGATGTTCTTTTTCTACCTATTTGGCATTGACAATTTTTTCTGCAGGTTGCCATTATTGATGAGAAGATTGAAGAGAATTTGTTCATCATGCTTGACGAAGAAACTGATACTGAGTATAACATTCAATTCTCTCTTTATTTTCTTCTTTAATAAAAAATCTAGTGTCATCCTCTTTGTATTCATTACCTTTTGTCGACAGCTTTCATACAAGTAAGATGTTCTTAAAATCACCTCGCCAACACTTGATTTTCATAACACTTCTTAAAACAGTCCTTAAACTGTGCTATTTGATTGTATAATGACCCTTGATCTAGAATACTGAATTGCCCAGCATTGAAATAATTTAAAGTACACCTTACAATGGTTAATTTTATTGATACATATGCTGTTGGCATGATTTTTCTCCATTAATATCTTTACTTGGCAAAATGCTTTTGCCTTGGTTACATTTCAGTTAACTTGATCTTACACGCAAGTTCAGTACAGATTGGCATTTGCTTATGAAAACATGTTATTCCCTATGCTTCTTGAGGAATGGGAAACTTTATTGTTTGAGATAATTGAACCTGTTATTATGTTCTTCAAGAAGGACACACAAGGTCTGAAAATAGATCAACATATCATCTCTTGTGTATGTCCATGGATTACTTATTTAGCAACATTGACTCTGTAGAAAGTTTGGGTTTCTTTCTAGTTATTATGTAGAAAAAATCAAGAGGTGATTGTTATTCATCCTCTATTCTGTCAAATGGAAACATTTTATAGTTTGAGACAATCAGGTCTTCTTTTGTGTACTTAACAAAATATACAAATACAAGAATGAATGAACATCTTTAATTTTTCCTTGTATACCAATGGGTTGCTAATTCAGTGATGTTGGCTCTGATGTGTTGATTCTCGCTAACATATTATGTTGAGAAAAATCTGGAAAGTAATCATTATATTTCAAGTATGTGAAGAAATTTCCTTTTCATTAATGCACTCGTTAATTATTTATTTTGACAGGATTGGAAATTTAGTTCGGGCAACCATCATTCGTTTGCTTTACGCTTCATGCCCTTCTGTTCCATATCGCTGGTTGACAATATTAAACGGTTTGGTATGCTTTAATTTATTTTTGGTTATAAAGTGTGTTTCTGAGTTATGTTAAGGAGTGATATGTGAAAAAAAAATGAATTGTTACTATTAATTTATTTAACACATTGGTTTTTTTCCTAGGAAATGTTAAGAGGTTGGCTATTGTAGATTGTTGCCTTGGATTGGAAAATTAATTGCCTTGTGCTTCATCAAATGATGTGTTTCTTACAACATAAGTTACTTTCCTATGTTTACTCGAGAGGGATAATGGCATTGCATGAGGGATTTTACCGATATAAATTGAAGTGTGGATTTTCATTAATCCAAAGAAAATAATCGAAGACGAACTCTTCTAATTACTAGGTTTCTTTTAATTTTTTATAATAGGACATGTGGATCCTGAGGCCCAGTAAATGTTATCCTTTTTCCTTCCCACTGGTTGTAGTTTTATTTACACTCATATTATCTGGTATGTGATGTTTGAATTTGATATGCTAGTGGTTATTTTTTTACTTCTCTAATTGTGATTTGTTATTCCTTCATCTTTCATTTTAAGTTAAAATACTGTTTATCTGTCATCTTTTGATTAAGTTAAAAAAAATACTGTTTGATATCTTTTTCAATTATTTTAAGGAGTGACCAAACCACTAATCATATATGAATGTTAGCTTTGTAATCTTCTGGATGCCAATTGCATTTGTAATCCATGACCTATTACCATGAAAATTCTGATCCCATTCTTTAACTTTTTTGCTTTAGGAGCTTGCACAACCTTCTTATGTTTAAGATGACAAAGAATGAAGGGTTGCTTTTTTGTTGCCTTAACTTTCAATAATTGCTTGATTCAAAGTGTGTATTGTCCCACATTCTTCTTACCTTTACCTTGCTTTTCTTGCATCACTAGATGTTAGTATTTTCTAAAGTTGCCATCACCTGAGTTGACACTGTATAACCTATATAACTAGCATGTGAAGCAGCCTTGATTCTTTGTGGCTATGCGAAAGACTAATTCAAAAGCATTAGGGCTGATGTAAAGGATCTATGGAGGTTCATTGCAATCGGGAATTAGCTATGCTACTTACTTTCCTAGGAATTCTACAAATTGTAAATTGTTTTGATTTGCATTTCTATGATGTACTGAATCATTCTCAAGTGAATGTCATCTAGGTTCTTGCAACATCAATCAGAAGGAATACATCTGAGAAGTTTACTACTCGTGAAAAGGACCATATGAACACTTCATCTGAAGGTGATTCTAGGTTGGATTTTGGGGAGGATGATGAGAACATGATTACTAGTTCAACTCGTGAACAGATGCAAGAATCCGGGTCTGTTTCCAATGCAAACCTTAAAAGGGTGAAGCATCTTAGATACCGTACAAGGATTTTTGCTGCAGAGTAAGTTTCTTACTTGTAGTCTTTCTCACTACCACTTTGTCTATAGGTATATTCAGGGCTATTCTTGTTACATATATATAATGATTTCTTGCTTTATTATTACTATTTGCCAAAATTAGTGCTTCTGCTATTATTGAGAATGAGGAGCTGACAGAAAAGTTGGTCTTTCAATTGCTTTTACATTTAAGGAATTTAGTATTAATTTTAAATTAGTATGATGGAATATATTCCATTTAAGGAATTCAGGGCTATTCTTGTTACATATATATAATGATTTCTTGCTTTATTATTACTATTTGCCAAAATTAGTGCTTCTGCTATTATTGAGAATGAGGAGCTGACAGAAAAAGTTGGTCTTTCAATTGCTTTTTACATTTAAGGAATTTAGTATTAATTTTTAAATTAGTATGATGGAATATATTCCATGAATATTGTGCATTTTATATGTCGAAACATGTATCATGTTGATAATTTGGGCTCATCTACAAAACCATTCTCTTTAATATGTTACATGTTCATTGTCTAGCTACTTGTACCAGCAATAATTAAATCTAATACATAATCTCTTCCATGATTTTGGTGTTGCTTCCTCATTTGTGCTACTACTTTAGTAGTGCATAATCAGATAATTTGAACATTGGTTTGTTTTGATGCTCGAAATAATATAATTTGAGGTGAATCAATTTTCTGATTATTTTACTCGACTAAAACTTAGAAGGTATGCTTGTAATCGAGACATCAGTTTTGCTGGTATCATAAAGAAGTAAATAGTATATCATTTGCCTGAAAGATTTCTTTCGAACTTGTGGTTGGATCTTAATCGCCTCTGCTTTTTATCCTTCTGGTTATTTTGGTCTTTAACATTTATTATGATATTTGCACTAGCTATGACAACCTTCGTGTACCTCTCTTAGCTTATTATTATTTTTATTTCTTTTTCATTTTTGAGGCATGGTACTACCTTTGTATGTTAAGGCTATTAATCTTGTCAAATTGCATACTTTCATATTTTAGTTAATCTACTGATGGTTTCTTGTCTGACTTGAAAATATAAATATTATCTATTTTCACATTATTAAGGCGGTACTCTAACAACATTATATATGGAGTGTAGGTGTTTGAGTCATGTACCGACAGCTGTTGGAACAGAGCCTGCACATTTTGACCTTGCTCTGGCAAGACAGCTATCTAAGGCACATGCTGGCTCTGGTGATTTCCTTGTGCTGCACTTACAGGAGCTCATCTCGCTTTCTTATCAGGTTCTAGCCTTGAGTGCTCCTTTGACCTGATAAACTTTATGTGCAGTATTAACTGTTAGTCTTTTTTCTTTTTTGGGTGTACTAGATAAGCACTGGTCAAATTGAGGGAATGCAACATATAGGGGTGAGACTTCTATGCATCATCATGGACAAGGTAATTCCTATCTTTGTTTAACTTGTGAATTAAAATTTAGTGCATGTGATCCATTGATTTGTTCGACCCCGTGGAAATTGCCTTTTTATTTCTGCATTCTTCTAAAATACAATTATTTGCACACTTACGTTTAAATTAGGTCTAGTATGATATGATTGTAATACTTTTTAGGGAATCTTCTGACTAAAACTCCCCGTCGGGAGTGGGATGGATTATTCTTGACCATATCAAAACTAACCATTCAGTTGCAACAATATATATTTCTTTATATTGATCCTATCAGCTTGGTTTAAACTTATTAATTTGATGAAAAGAATGAGTTTTTTCATATATTTTCATAGGTACACATATATATACATAATAACATAGGTCTAGACTAGGAATGTTTTTCAATACCTATAATTTCTGTTTGAGCCCCTATAATCAAGCTGTCCCTACAATTAAGCTACTATAATTAAGCACTTAAATAATGCCTAAGAATCTGTAACACTCTCCCCCAAGTTGAAGCATAGATGTTAATCATGCGTACCTTGTTATAAAGATAATCAACCCTAACCCAATTTAGAGCTTTTGTGAAAATATCTCCTAATTGTTCCCTGGTCTTAACATGTCTTGTAGAGATCAAGCGTTTTATACAATATTCCTTGTCTAGGAGCTTCTTTGGGGAGGCCATGAATTGACTTACGATATTGATAGAGGATGCAATATTAGACTGAGTTACTGTAAGATAATTTAGCTTCCCAACCTGTCTTCTATATCACTCAGGGTGTTCAAATAATTCACCATCCTCGGTAAACTTCATATTCGGAAGCCTTCGTGCATTACATGGTTTAGTTCTTAGTTTTCCTGTCTCTGATAATAAGTCAAGCATATATTTTCACTGAGATAAGAAAATACCTTTCTTGCGTTTTGTTACCTCACCACCTAGGAAAAATTTTAATGCCCCTAGATCTTTTGCGTGAAACTAGCTATGGAGGAAAGTCTTTATTGATGAAGTCCCCATAAAATCACTTCCAGTTCATCAATATATACTGTAAGCAACAAACTATGTAAGGATTTGCAATGTTGAAATACCTTCCCTTACTCCCCTTGAGCAACAAATTCAAGTGGTTGCTCCATGTGCACTGCCTCCTGGAAATCACCATGTAAAAAAGCGTTCTTAATGTCTAGTTGATATAGAGGCTAATCGTAGGTGGTTGCTAGAGAAATGAATAGCCGAATATTAGGATCTGATGAAGTAGATACTGTCTCATGACATGAATTAATTGGAGCTTATCTTCTCGAGTGCACATGCAAAAGTGCACATGGCGAAAGGCGGTGGTGGTGTTGGTGCTGGTGTTGGTGCTGGTGTTTAGTTTGGAATGGTAACATTGTGAACTACACGGGTAACAATATAGAGCAGCCTCATCCTGAATTGTAGAAGAAGATATAACCTAGAACGACATATTTGAGGGATTTAGGATCTTATTTGGTAATTTGGGGGTGGGCATCTCGAACAAAATAGTACTCCCAAGATTTGTGTTTCAATAGGACAGAAGGATTTGTTAGGGAAAAGAATGTTGTAAAGAATATTACCATAAAAGACAGGATGACATATAATTTATTAGGAAACAAGGTGTGGAAATTGCATTTGCCCAAAAAGGTTTGAGAACTTGCATATGGAACAAAAAAGCCTGATTTGTTTCAAGGAGATGTCTATTTTTTTTTTTTTTAGCTACTCCATTCTGAGAAGGTTGGTCAACACAAGAGCTTTGGTGGAGAAACCCATTCTGGGTCATGTAAGCTTGAAAGGGATGAGACAAGTATTTCTTCACATCATCACTGGGAAAGCATAGAAACATTGAAGTGTGTTTTGATTTCAGCAACAAATGCAGTAAAATAAGAGAACAACTCAGAATGATTTTTCATTAGATAAAGGTAAGTAATATAGCCAAGTAATATGAGAATAACTATCAATAAATATGGCAAAATACCGGAACATAAATTTAGATACTATAAGGCATGGACCTCAAACATCAGAGCAAACTACCTTAAAAGAGGAACTAGCCTGTTTATTGACTGTTGGACTGCCAGATAGACGAAGATGTTTGGCGCATTGACAGGACTCACAATCTAAGTTAGACACATCAGAAAATTGAGGACATGATTGTTTAAGCAAGGGTAAAGATGGATGACACAATCAACAATGAGCTTCGAGCGGGTTGAGAGTAATGGAACAGGTAATAGGTTTGGATACTTGAGCATCTAAAATGCAAAGTCTTCCTGATTCATATCCTTTACCAGCAGTATTCTTTGCCATAAGATTTTGAAGCAAACAATGATCATAAAAAAATAAGACGCAGCAAAGGACAAGTGTGTTTGTTTACAGAAACTAAATTAAAAGAAAATTGTAGAAGACTTGCAATAGATGATAGAGACAGATAAAGAATTGGTTTAACAGTTCCAAGTCTAAGAACCCATAAGGTAGACCTATTTGCTAAAGTAACACAAAACGAAGTGCTATGTGGCTGAAAGCAAAGTGCTATGTGGCTGAAAGCAGAAAAGAGATAAGGATTACCTGTCATGACACTGGAATCATTGACTTATTAAGTTGAGGACGAAAAAGACACTGAGTGGGATTATTTGATTCAACAATAACAGTGATAGACTAAGGCGAAGACTTTAGTGCTTCCTGATACTGGGAAAATTTGGAAAAATTTGGAAAGTTCATTTACAGACATCCGTGATAATTTTGTCAGGTGACGGATTAGATGGGTGTTGCACAACCGCAAGTGAATGGTTTTGCCAAGTAGTAAATAAGATATCGATCCCACAAGGACCAAGTATGATTACCGATCTATTGCAACGATGGGTTATCTAGACAATTAAAAAGCGTGGAAAATAGAAACAACAAGCAGCAGGGAATAAAGCACAATTAAGATTACAAAAATGCAGGGCTGTGGATTAGGATTCAGATTTAGATAAACTTAGGGTTGGGAACTCATCACAAAGTGTAAATGAATGATGTGTTTAGATCTAGACTGGGTTTGGGTAGATCTCTTGAAGGACATTAATCCTATGCTGCTTGTCACTCTTTTTCAAGAGATAACAAGTTGGTCTTGATAAGGCCATCTCCTACTTTCGTGGTAGATAAACCTTTTCGAAACTCTAATAAGAACAGTGATTAAGTGATGAACCCTCAAGAATTACCATTCAGTAAATTCAGGGTGATTTAAGAGGTTCCAAGGCTCAGGTTATCCTTTCAGTTAACCTAGATCTCTAAGATAAACAAGCAATGCTTTCACAATCACAAGCAGTGCTGCCAATGTTGATTGAGGATATTGAAGTATTCAGTCACAATGAGATCTCCTTGACGCATATCATGTAGTGTTGCTTCAATCTGAAATAGTTTAGATGTAGAGTTGGTCTCTCTAGCTGCATCTCAAATCTCCTTAGTTGTTTCATATAAGAGAAAATTCTCACCAACATCATTATTCATTGAGTTAATTAACCAAGACATCACCATGTGATTCTCAGGTTTCTAACTTCTGAATTTTGGGTCATTCTCTGGAATAGGAATCTTCTTAGAAAGATATTCGTCTTTGTCTTTGCCACAGATGAACATCATTACTGATTGTGACCATTAAAAATAGTTGTGCCCATTAAGTTTGTCATTTGTGACGAGGATAGTAGGGTTCTCCAATCCACCATGACCATTGCCACCAGATGTAGTTTCTTGCTTGAAGGTTTTTTCCGATGGGGTTTCTCTTTCTACAACTATGCCGTATTTAGTCATGGAATGACTATTAGTATTTTAAAGGATATCTCTGATACCATGAAGTTTTTAGCAATGTTGACAAACTCGGATCGGGTATGGACTTGGTGAAGCCTAGGGGTCAAGGGTTGAACCGAGGTCAGACCGGGGTTGAATCGGGGTCAATAATTAAATATAAAAATATAAAAATATAAATTTTATAAAAATTTTTAAAAAATATTTAAAAATTTGAATAATTTATTTTTTCATAAAAGTATATATATATATATGTAAATCTGTGATCTGAGATTCTATGTAGAAATGAAAATAAAAAAAATAAAAGGTAATTGTAAAACTTCAATAAACTAAGGGTTTAATTGAAAAACTAAAATATCAACCTTAATGTGAGCCCATTCAATGATATCCAGCCGCCAGGCTTCTTTCCTCCTTTCTCAAGCTTTTCCCCCTCAATCTATCACTCATCTGCGCCGTTGGCTTCACCTCACCGCCTTGTACGGTCACCATCCCCATTTTCCTTGAAGGAAGAAGGAAGAAGAAGATGGAGATGATGGCCGCCTTCACTAGGCCTATCATGGGTGCCGGCTTCACCTAATCTGCTACATGCACAAGGCCAGCTTCACCTCGCCGCCCTCGTGCATATAGTCCGCCCACATCCACTCCTCTGTGACCCTCAAACTCTCTATTTGGAACATCTATTTGGAACATTCAGATCCAACATAAGTAATGTTACCCACATAAGCTCAGTTGTGGCCTGAGCCATTGCTTTGTACTCAGATTCTGCGCTAGATATGGATACAACTTCTTGTTTCTTGCTCTTCCATCCAACTAGATTACCACCAACAAAAATACAAAATCTAGTAATAGACTTTGTTTGCTGGGCTCCCTGCATAGTCTGCATCTAAGTAGGTGAGTATATCTTAAAACTCCTCTTCAAAATTGAAGACCACCCGCTTGGTGCAAATTTAAGATCTCTAGGCATCATCATTGCATCATCCCAATGAGGCCTTTCCATGAACTAACTTATCTCTCTTATAGCCAGAGATATATATGGTCGAGTAGTTGTGACATACATTAGCTTTCCCACAAAAGCACGATAGTGCTTGGTTATCAATAAGATCATTAGATTTCTCATACAGGTTTACCTTGATTGGAATGGCTTTTGGTTTAGTTCCTAATATTCCAGTTTCGTGCAACAAATCTAGTACATATTTTGTGAAAAAACAACACCCTTACTCCTAACGACTACTATGCCAAGAAAGTAATGAAGTGGGGCCAAGTCTTTAGTTACAAAATTCTCCTGCAAGTGTTGTTTGGTCTCTAGGATTCCTTGTACATCATCACCTGACAAGATAATGTTATCCACATACGCAATCATAACAACAATACCCTTCACAGTCTTTCTTACGAAGTATGAGACAGTCTTTCTTACGAAGTATGAGTAATCTTAAACTTTGAGAAAAACCTTCTGAAACCATATTGCTTCATCACCTCACAATGTTTATGAAACAAAGTTCTGGGATTATGCTTCAAGCCATAAATAGCTTTCTTTAGCTTGTACACCTTGGAACACTTTGCGTGAACCTCAAAACCTGGGGGTTGTTGCATGTAGACTTCTTCGACTAAATTACCATAAAGGAAAGCTTTATTCACATCCAATTGATAAAGAGGCCATAGCTATTGATATAGGAATATTAATGATACCAATCTGAGCCACTGGTGAAAAAATATCAAAGAAATTAACACTATAGGTTCAAGTATACCCTTTATGCCTCATACCTCTTAATCGTGCCATTTGGAATATACTTGATTGTAAAGTTCCATTTGCATCCCACCATTGATGCATTCCTAGGTACATCTGTAAGCTCCTAAGTGTCACGGCTATGTAGAGCCGCTATCTCCTCCATGGCTTGCTGCCATTTTTTAATCAAGAGCCTGTTGGTGACTAGTTTGAGTAGAAGCACCATTTAGTGCCACTACAAATTTCTTGCATGCACTGCCAAGATAATCAAGTGATGAATAGTGTGTTGGATGCATAGCGCAAGTCTTTTTTTTTCTTTTCCAAACTGCAATAGGTAGATCCCTATCATCCTTTATATCATTCTTGGTCTAATTATCATCAATAGATTTAGTATTCGGTAAGGTTTGTGTAGTGACTACTTGTTGTGACTCCTTTGGCTTTGGCGGTGAGGAGGAGGCAACTTTACCATTAAAGACATTTAGTGGTTCTCGATAACGAGTACCAGACGGATCAGTATCACCCTTACGACAAATGTGACTTATGGGAAAGGGAAGCATAAGAAAATGTGGTAACAGATAATGGAGTTATCCTCTATGGTAGCACGTGCCCCAGGAGTCAAAAAATTAGGAATGGACTCAAAGAAGGTGACATCCATACTGACATAATGACATGCATACACCTATATCCCTTTTGTGTTTGAGAATATATCTAAGGAACACATTTTATAGCTCGAGGTGCAACTTTATCTCGTTCAGGATCCAATAAGTGCACAAAACAAACACAACCAAAGACCTTTAGCGCAACTTGAAATAACTCAGCTCTAGGAAGTAATATCTGGGAAGGAATTTGTTTCTTGATAACTGAAGATGGTACCCAGTTAATAAGATAACGTGCGATAAGAACTGGATCAGCCTAATAAGAAGAAGGCGTGTTGGTATGCATAAAAAAGTGAGCAATATCTAAAATATACCAATGTTTCCTTTCAACTATCCCATTTTGTTGAGGTATGAGGACATCTAGTTTGTTGAATAATGCGAAAAGACTTGTAAAACAAACGTAATTCAAAAGTACATAATTCAAGTGCATTATTAGATCTAAAAATCTTCACATTGGCATCAAGCTATTTCAATAATGAAGGATTTTGCTACAATTCCCACTTTAGATCTAGTTTAAAGCAAAAACAGTCAGTACACATTGGAATAATTATCCACAATGATATGGTGACATTTACGTCCCCGACAACAATGAACACGACTTGCCCCGGATGTCTATGTGTAACAATTTAAACATACCACTGGAACTAATATTTTGACTTGAACAAAACGTAGACCAGTGATGTTTCCCCAACTGGCATGCCTCACAATTGAATATGGCGTGAGGAATTATTCTCCTAAGTTTTGATAAAGGAAGATGGCTAAGACAAAGGTGCCACTGAAAAACTGAATAATCACTGGAAGAGAGAAGAGTCAACCAAACAGAGTCAGATAAGGTATGACTCTGCATTTGATATTTGTTGTAATGTGTCTGACAGATAACAAGTTCAGCTAAAATCAGGCCCTAGTAACACATCCTGTAAATTCAAAGTATAGGATAAGTTAATATCCCCTATTCCCGTTGTGGAAGAATAACTCCCATCAACAACTTGGACAGTGCAACTGGGAGCTACAGAAGTTAATTTGTGAAACTGGTTGGCTCCACCACATAAAGGCCGTGATGCTCTTGAATCTACTAGCCAATCTTTGTTCTTTTGATTAGATGGTAGACCATTACATGAAAGATGTCACGCTCCGGACTCGGTACGGTAGGACCCAGCGCGTTGACAAATGGGCGCAGACCCACAGGGTGTCAGCCCCATAGGCCTACAAAGTCTCAGAACTTGATTCAGAGAAGACAAAAAAAAATAAACTGATTAAGTTACAAAAGTATCTTACAACTTGATGCTGTACACTAATATAAACGAATGGGTATTTTCAGGAAAAATTTTGAGAATGCGACAACCCTAGTTGATCCATCCTAGCACTGGCTAAACATCACTAGTCTTGAGCACAACAACCTTAGAGCCCAGTACCTGAAAAGATCGAAGAAGAGAGGCGGAGTAACTCGGTTACTTAGTGAGGGGTGAAAATAGGTGGAAAACTTTTAAATACTTTCAAATATGGAAGAAGCTTGTTCATATTTTTCCAAAACATCGGCAAAGCCATAAGTAAACATTTGGCAAGAAACCATGTACAAGTACGAATGTGTAAACATAAGTTTCCAATGCATAACTTTGCGAACACTTCTCAATATCACCATTAACCAAAATATGAAATCTAGAAATACAAATCTTGGAAATATAGAAACTTCAGGACATGATTTCAAACAAAATGTCTCCAAATTTACTATAGATGTCAGAGGTCATGTGTTTACCCTTAGTGATCCAAGCCAGAATAACAGAGGTCATTTATCTATCCTTGGTGACCTTAGACTGAAATATCAGATGGTTGTTTATTATATCACCGAACGGACACATTGCCAGATGACCGTTAATTATTTCACCAAACGGACATGGTGCGAAATTGCAGTCTCATTTTTCCATAATTTCTTGTTGACAAGGTCAGTATTTAACCCCCGCTGACAAGGTTGAGTACTGTTCATTTAGAGACAAACATTCAAACAAAACTTGTAGTTGAAATACAGAATGTTCACAAATTTTTTCTCAAATATTCATATAAACAGAAATTCAGAATTTCAGATTCACACTTTAGGGGAATAAGTAAATAAACAAAAATTAAATGTAGAATTTAGTAAATAAATTACTAAATCATTAATACGTACCGATCACTCTCGAAAATCAAGAGTAAAACCATTATTTAAACGAATTAAGAAATAAGCGAGATTAAATTTAAGCAAAACAGGGAATAACAGAACTAGTAAATGCACACTCCAACACATAATTACATGATTAATAAATTCAACAATTCCAACTATTTAAATACATATAACCTTAAGATTCCCATTAATAAGCTTGATTACAAGCATACATCTACCTCACACCCATCAATCATGCTTACCAACCTAAATACAAATAGAAGCCAAGTTAAAGATGTATCGCAAGATAAACACTTAACTTATTATCTTCCCCATTCAAGATTTCAACCGCCACCAGTACAATATAATTGCAATAGCCTCATATGAATGTTTAGAAATAATTAAGCAATCTCTTAAGACCCCAACAGATTTTCCTCATATATCATTTCCACAACTATACAAATCACCTAAACCTTTCTTTTAATGACACTTTACAGGGCTTCAACATATTTAGATGTCACAAAGTGTTGGGCTCTACACAATTCACTCCAAAACATACTATCAAATGCAAAGCGAGATTAAATTTACATCTCACACATATCTGCATAATAACACTTCTAAACACGTCTCATTCCGTAATACATAACTCCAAAAACATACTATCAAATGCAAAGATATTTTGCATAAACAAACTTAGGACAATTTTGAACATTTTTCTATTTAATTCTTTCCCAAATTCAGCCTCCAAGAATGAGAAAAATCCTTCTAAATCTGAAAATTCTGCATAGAAACATCATCTTGCACAAGCCCTTTTTAATAGATCATGACTCATAATCTACAAATCCAATAAATTTGAAATCTTGTGAAAGTTAACGTGATATGGAATATTTTTGATATTGAGCATTTTGTGTAATTGTACTTATGCAGTCCGGAATTTGCCTCTAAATCTAACAGGTTTACACAGTAATACCTCCAGGACATGGCAACTTGAATGGATTATATCTTATAGAATATATGCCCAATAAATATGAATATTAGCAAGTTGTTAGATTAAACAATTCACTACAACATTTCAATTTTAATCTTCTACAAATTTTGCCTCTATGACCTCCGAATATTGGCCACAATTTCCAGTCTCAAACCAACTCATTATCAATTCTAGATATCAAGATACATGCTTCATCTAGTCTCAAACCAACTCTCTTGACTAAAGTCATGCAAGCATATGAGATATCATTCTCAAAGTTTTCACAATCAGTTGAAAGGTACGATTTTAAACATTCAACCAAAATTTATACATGGACATCTTCAAACCATAAATCATTATAGAAAGCATATAAAATAGAAATATGAATTTATCTAGATCAAGCTATACGAAAGTATAGAAACCCAATCACAACCATGTAATCCCTTCTTGTATCTAATCCTTCAAAACATTTTATCAAATACCTTGTTTGCATCAACCAAATTTCATCCCATGGATTCTAACATAACACATACTTATAAGCCATTTACGTATACTCTTCTTCAAACATTTTACTTCAACCCGATATGGGCCAATCACCCTATCTAATACATGAGATCTACATAATTCTCTTGCAAAAATCGCAATAAATCCAATTTCCAAAGGTTTTCAATTTTCAAAAACCAAGTTAATATCAAGTATGGAGTATATTATGCAACAAAGAGTATTTTGGCAAACTGAGTAATGATGAGCTAAAATGTATCTAACAATACCTTGGATGTCAGATAAAAACATCAATTAGATTCATAGAGGTCTTCCAATTAAGCATGGTATGCACTCCAACAAAACAAAATCAATATTTCAACATGATCAAACCAAATTCACACCAAATCAAGTAAATACATTATGCAAGGCTTAAAAATAAAACAAGGGTTTGGTTGGCCCACTCACCTGAAATCTCTTCCCCTTACTTCAAAGGATCTAGAAAGAAACAAAAAGAGGAAACATGGAGACCAAATCTAGGGATAAGATCAACAATTGCATAAATTTTTTTTTTAAGGAAAATCTAAGATTCATTTACTGATAATCATCAAAAGTCAGAGGGTGGAGAAAGATCATTGGGCTAGGGTTTGCAGTTCATGGATTGAAGAAGGAGTTGGAGGAGACAAAAGGCTGAATTTTTTAAACAAATCTTGGTCTGCTGTAGTACATGTTGCTATAGTGTTGGGCTAAAAAAACCTACAATAACGGGCCTAAAAAAAATTGGGTTATAACAAAAGAGATATGCCTGTGGAAGTTGCCAAGGCAACTGTGGTAGAGTCAGAGGTACTACGGGGTATAAATACATGTACTACTGCCAGCTAATTGATCCTGTGCAACAAGTCATCATACTTTGCGTGAGACATTGAATCTGAAATAGTAGATTGGTTGGTGGAGGTAGTTGCAAACATGCTAGCTTGGTGAGCAATTGCAGGTTTCCCGTGTTTAGTCCAGTAATTCTCCTCCGTCTCTTGTCTTCCTGGAATACGGACACTGCATTTTGCCATGTCTAACAGATCCGCAACTTCGTCCATGTCAGCCAGGAGGAGCTATCCTTCTACCTCATCTATACGATGCTGCCATAGCTGATGTTTGGGATTTTGAAGATGCTCTAGGGATAGATAGTCTGCTTAGTCTATTGTACACTTTTGCCAAGGTAGGGATCTCTTGAGTAGGCCAATATATGATCCCTTGCTGCTTGATAGGCATGTGCCCGCCCACCTAAAAAATGACCTGCCATATGCTTTTGTCGGTGTTTCTTTTGATTCTCGCATGCACAAACTAGGTGATGTGCGTTCAGCCTTTGAAAGATAGATTTGAGAGCTGAATAATATTGTGCAAGTTTAGTAGTGTACGATCACTCATCTGACATCATGGGTTCTAGGAGGATGTGCCTTCCCATGCCCTCTAACTGACAACATAAAAGTACGAGACCATCTCTGGTTGTTGGACTCATCCAACTTAACTGTGGTCCCAAAAGAGAATGGGTTCTTATGACCTTTCAACTCTCCTAAGTTCTCAGGAACATCTAAACTTGGAGGACCTGTAGTAGACGAAGAAAACTTCATCCCTGGATTCAATGTCCTCTCAAAGTAGAAGCAGCCATAGAAGACAGTTAAATCATTTCACGTTACTTTGGCGATGATTGCTAAGACTCGAATCAGATTCACATAGGCCAATTAAGGCACCAATAGAGCTTAATCTATTAGTGATAGAGCTGCAATCTTGGCATAGCTCAATCAGATCTGGATTTGGCAACACGAAGAACATCCAGATCTAGGTCAACAACGCCCTTGAGGCAAGAGGAAGGCCAATCTAGGTTGGAGGTGCTCTTACCATGCAGCGGGAAGCTTGATTAGGGCTGGCATTGCTTCAGAAGCATGAGAAGAGACCCAATTTGGTATAAATTTGGGTAGCAAAAAGTGACGGCAAGTCGGCGACCATCACCAGGCGATGCAGCCGGTGCCGGTGCTGCGGGAGGTGAGTAGCAAAGGCCGATCCGAGGAAGAAGTCCTTGATCTTAGAAGGAAAAAAAAGATTGGTGAAGAAGAGAGATACATGGAGAACACCAAGTCCTGGCAAGGTACTGTAGCTCTGATACCAAGTTGAGAGAAAGGAGTAAAAATTATTTATTGAGGCAGTAATCCCTATTATATAATGGAGAGCATAGGCACTAGCAAATGAAAAAAAAAGAACAATAAAACAGCAACAGTAATAGCATGACTAAAAGAAACAAAAACATGTCTGTCAACAATAGACAACTCCCCCTAGCTCTTGAAACTGGTGATTTCTATGGCTTGAACCTCTTTCTTTGTTATTGCTCCTATTGAAAGGATGTCCTATTTGATCATTGTGGCTTACAAGAGCACTCATAGGCTGAGTAGAGTAATTGATAGACTAGTTTCAATGCAGAGGATCCTGGTGAAAGTTTCTTGTAGGGATGAAATCTTGGGACTAGAAGAACCTTGGACTTCATTGTGTTAAATTCTGGACAAAGATCAGCCATGAAACTTATTACAGTCATCTGCTCTTGTTGGGCTTGTTGAACTCTTACATTAGAAAATAAAAGGTAGTAAGACATTAAGTTTTTCGTTAGTTGTTTTAAAGATCATAAGGTAGGTGCAAGAGATTGATCTTGTTGCTCTGCACGGTGAAAATTCTTGCATACATCATAAATCCATGAAATAGTTCCTTTGCAAGAATAGAGAAATTCTAGACAATTCATTAATTCTCCTTAGCATATTTAATGATCAATCAGAGAAATACCTCACTATCAATGTAATTTCCTAGCTGTAGAAATATACAAGCATCATCTCTCAACCATGCTTGCCTCCTACTTTTAGTTGGGGGATCAGAAGTCAAATGATTGTCCTTCTCAATGCTTCTTTGATAAACTCGAACATTTTTACTCCAAGCAGTAAAATTGGACTCGTTGAGTATACGTTTTGTGATCTTTGACGACACCAGAATCATATCCGTGACAGTTTCTGACTTAAATTCAGCTATATGAGCATACAGAGTAAGGTAATCTCTGTTGATTATCTGAAGTGGTGGAGCTACACTAGAGCCGCCTTGATACAGAGAAAGGACTGGGAGACACCGGAGGACTTGATTAGAGGGCAAAGAACAGACAAAGAACCCATAAGGCTTTGATACCGTGTTAATTTGAAGAAAAGAATGTGGCTTTTTATACATTTTCATGAAGAATGGTACGCACACGCATATATAGAATAACATAGGACTATTTTAGTGATGTTTTTGAATTCCTAGATTTAAGCCTATTTAATTTGAATTCCTATAATCAAGCTGTCCCTGGAATTACTACTAAAATTAAGCACTTAAACTACTGTCTACGAATCCGTGACAAAACTGATAAATGTCTGCAATATTTTAGATTATTATCGTGCACTTAATTTCTTTAGTATATTCTGTCTAAATACATTTGCCTTATTGTTTATTGAAAATCTGACACTGGGTTTGGCATGAAATTCCTGTTTTTGTGGGTTTACAATACTAAATGTTCCTATTTTCAATGTAAAAAAAAAAACACGCACTCTAATCTTTGCGTCAATTATGATCACCCTTGATTTTCACTTTGTAACTAAAATAAGGGTCATCCATACAAATTTATGGATTTATGAAAGTATTTCTGCCATTTATAAGGGTATGAGTTAATTACCATTTTGGTCAATTCTCTTTTATTTTTCAAGTGGTCAAGCAAAGTGTAATTTGTGGATTTTATTTAGCAACTTTCCCATCAATAATTTGAGCTTCTGTATGCAGGCAAGTTTGTATTCGTAATACATATGAGAAAAATCATATAATTTTATTGATTTCTTTTTCGGTAGGCTATAATACAAAATAATCAGCTGAAGTTAGTTGTTTATGGCTGCTAATAGTATTTGTCACTCTTCTTCCAGTATGACCATCTTCCTGACCCGGAGCTTCCTGGCCACTTCCTTATGGAACAGTATCAGGTTTGTGCTTGGGTATCTATACTAAATGTTTGGGATAGTTGCTATTCTTGAGAAATGCTTATCATTGATCTTCAAAGTCATTAAGTTTTCTCTAATTGATTTTTTAGTATTGAGAAAGAACAGATATATGATTTTAATAGGGTGGAAGTTAGTGGATGGCATGTGGGCGGGGTAGACCAAGATCAAAATATGCAGATAAACAAGATCAATAGCAAAAGCCACTCAAAGCTTGAAGCAAATGGAAGTTACCTATAATGACATCTTTACAATTGTGACTTGGGAACTAATTCTGTGAACCTCAACTTCCTAAGCTAGTTTGCTACCTTCCATTGCAAGTATATATACTCTTTAGAATTCAAAATGAAATTATTTGTATTTTCCAAAAATTAAGAAATATTGTAGCAGAATAAGTATCATTTTGCGATAACGTAGAAACGTAATTTTAGTTGGCAGTTTGCTTACATAACAAAATCAAATGTTTTGGGTTATGGAACTTAAAAACAAGTAAAAGTTGTTGCTAACAAAATAGAAGTAGTTGTTCATTGCATAAATATTTATCTTGTGTTTACTTGAAACACAGGCTCAACTAGTTTCAGCTGTGCGATCTGCAATCAGTCCCTCTTCTGGCCCTCTTCTATTGGAGGCTGGCTTACAGCTAGCTACGAAGGTCTGAAATGAACTTCTTATTGGGTCTTGCCTGTCTAATTATCATAATAACATGGTAGATAGACCGTTCTTGATTCATAATTTCAGATTTTGACGAGCAGCATAGTAAGTGGAGATCGGGTTGCGCTTAATCGCATGTTTTCCTTGATTTCACGGCCACTTGATGAGATTAAAGACCTATATTATCCATCTTTTGCCGAATGGGTCGCATGCAAGGTATCTTTTTTTCTTTCAAATTCAAATCGAACTTCTTATATTTTTACACATTTTCATCAATTAAAATTTTTTTTCGTCTGGTTTGTTTTTTGCTAGATCAAAGTAAGGCTTTTGGCAGCCCATGCCTCCATCAAATGCTATGTTTATTCATTCTTGAAAGAACAAAAAGAAATTCCAGATGAGTATCTTCCATTGGTACCTCTGTTTTCTAGCAAATCAGGCATTTTAGGGAAGTACTGGACTGATGCTCTCAAAGATTACTGCTACATCTGCTTTTCTCTGCAGTCAAACTTGAAAGTAAGTTGTTTTAAGCTTAATAAAAGAACTGTATGCTCATTTTCCCTTTTTATGGATACATTGTATTTGTATTTCAGTACAAGCCATTCTTGGATGGTATTCAATCTTTGGTGGTCTCATCAAAGGTGAAAGGATGCCTTGATGAAGCTTGGCCTGCAATTCTTCAGGCTACTGTTCTTGATTCAGTTCCCTCAAAATTTGAATTGGAGACATTTTCCAAGTCTTCTGTTGAGGATCCATCCAGGGAGATGTTTGCATCTGGGTGTAGCATGGCTAAACTGGAATTTGGAGAGGTTCAGTTTCTTTGGGGATTGGCATTACTTGTCTTGTTTCAGGGGCAACAGCTAGAACTAGAGAAGCAAGTAAAGATGCCTCTTGTCAATATTGACAAGGAGTATGATCAAGGTTACTCGGTTAAAGAGTCTCACCTTTTGACATACAGTGAAATTGCTTTGGTTGTTTTTCAGTCTCTTTCAAAAGAATATTTTCTCAGTCAGGGATTTTTGTCAGTGGACCTTTGCAGAGAGATCTTTCAGGTAATACTTTTAGAAAATTAACCTTGTGTTAATAGTATACTTTTAATGCGTCCTTAAATATGTTTTAATTTATGTTGTTCCATCAATGCAGTTAACATAGTTATGGTACACACTCTTACAGGGATCTAATATGCTAGGAACCAAGTTAAGTTGATTTTATTTATATTATTTGGGTATTCAGTAATGTGCAAGCTCATGAAAACATAAAAGTTTTCTGAGAAAGCTGAACATGTACAGACAGTGCCAGGGCCATTTTTCTGAAACAAACATGTTTATATTATTCTGTCATTCCCAAATGTACTGATGGTCAATTTGTAGCATTGATTGGGTAGATTTTAATGCTGATATATGTTATGTACTCCTGAATGCAGATTCTTGCACATACTCATCAGTGGACATATTTGAAGAATAGAGCAGCGTTACATGTCTTATTACAGGTATACCTTAGCATTACCTCAACACTTGATGATAGTCATATAAAGATAAACATTAATCCCTGATAACATTCTGCTGCCTTCACTTCTTTGTGGATAATTCAATATCATGAAGCCCATTATTATTATTATTATTATTTATCACCTCACTTGTTATCCATCATGGATTTTAGAGGTTATTATTACTGCATTTTATACAATATATGGCTTGCATTAATTGGATTTCAGAATGCTGATAAGCACGAAGTGATAAGTAGATTTTCATTTTCTGCAATGCTGTAGCTCAACTTAGCCACACAATTTGCATGAGGATTCTCTCACACCATACATTTTGCTTAGTTAGTTATGCTCATTTATTTGTTGGAAATTGCATGTGCACTCACTGGTTTGAAGCAGATTGGATTTCTTGCACTGCACATTCTGTTTGGTTATGCTCATTCAATTGTTGGGAAATGCATGTTTACTCACTGGTTTTTAAGCAGATTGTTCAGTATTGCCCAGAGGGGTTCTTCGAGAAGGAAGATTTTACATCTGCAGCAACTGAGCTCTATATTAAACACCTTCATGTAACATTTGAGAGGTACTTTTCCTCTGTTCACTTAAAAATTATTTTTTAAGTATGCTTGTTTATTCTGTTATAAAACGCAGGTGTACTCAGAAATTAAATGGTAAAGTGTGGAAGTGAATCACCTTCACATACATGTCATGTGTTTGGTTCTACTTTTAGTGCTTATTGAAGTCATACTTCCACTTCACTCACTTCTCTATTTTGACTTGGGTGCAAAAAAAGACCCGAAGTCACAGTTCCACATTAGATAGGGTCATGTTAGGTATATTTGGACAAATTTTGAACGTAAACCAATTAAAACCGATAATAACCACTAGGTCCTGGGGATGTTGCAAAGGACCACAAAAGGGCTCCAAAGTTTCTATATACCGACAAAGTCACTGTTATTTCTGACTCAACTCTAACAAGGATGGTTGGTTATTAATGGTTGTGGAATAACCTATTTGTGCTACCTGGGAAACTGAATTCAGGGTATAGTGGGTTTTCAAATTTATGGGCTTTTTATTTATGAAGTCACATGATGTTCATCTTCCTCTTTTATTTTTCTTCCTCTCTTGGGTTGTCATAGCTATTGAGGAAGGGAAGCAGAAGGCAAGGTGTAGAATGGAGTGAGGAATAAGGCAAGAGAGTAAAGCAGTTAAGATGTAAGCATTGGTGGTGCAAGCAACCTAGGTAGATAAGCATAGGTGTGATCGAATATGTTTTTAAAGTTATAACAAAATAGGAGGATGGATACAAGCGGTTACATGAAAATCCGAAGTAGAAAATTGTAGAATCTAAACAAACAAGTTATAAGTTCTGGATTAGGGAAGACAGGTTGTAGAATGGAGACAATTAGCTATGGATCTGTGTGTGTATAAATAAAAAATGTTCATACAAATTCCGCGGTTAAAGAGCTGGATTTAAACACATTTTATGTGAATAAACAAATGGAAGTGACAAACACATCTTTGAGAATGTGAAAGTAGCAGATAAAGTTTTATGACATGTAAATGAAAAAAACTAAATTGATGCTATACCATCCAAAGCCAAACAAAGTTGAAAGTAAAGAGTTAAAACACAATTACTAGGAAACAATGCATATATATCGTAAGTTTAGGAATTCAAGCACTTTTGCTCATTCATTTCGTATATGTTGGGCCCTTCAAGCAAGGACGTCATCTTTGTGGAGCTCCAACTCTTTGACATTCAGAAGTGGCTCAATGAAGTGCATGACATACACCATGCAATCTTCACTTCGCCACTCATGTTGAGGGCATTTTGGTAATGCCTCATTGGTCATTTTGCAGCTGTCAAAAAGACAACCTCGACAAGTTATTTATTAAATTCTTTACTTTTCACACACACAAAAAAAAAGTGAGAAACCAAACTTAATGACTAGACACAATATCAATGCAGCAAAAAAGCTCACCAACAGTAACATAGGCTGTCTTGTTTCCGAGTCAAGAGGCATGGGTGTAGCATTTGAGCTCCTTGTCAGGATGAGCAACTGTCAATGATTGCTGCCCACAATGGGGATAAGTACTACTGGAAGACATGACATGAGCATCATCATTCAAGGAATGACTCTTCATGCACCTCATGCATTTCTCTGGTGAAGGATTTCAAGCAGGTTATTGACCATATGATGGTGCTTTTCCTCTGGTATCTCCCCAGAGAAGAGGTGATATCTTTTAGTAAGATGAGGAAGACGTCAATCACATCATCTATTATCGTTTTATCCTACAGGAGCTTGTGGATCTGAGATGGGTAGCAATGGTTGAGGTTTGTAGACACATTTACCTAAGTTGGCTGTCGCAAAATTCCTTCAGTGTTCCTACTCCTCTTTTAAGAAGGCATTGTTGCTGTGGATGTTGGTTATCTGAAATCTTTCATCCATGGAATCCTTTTTGAATGAATAAGTCAATTAAGAAACCTAAGGAGTCACATTTGATATGAATAGTTAGTGGTGAAAGGGAAAAGGTTGCTTACTTTCTCGGTGGTGCTTCCTCTAGCTTAGTTTTCTTGCTGGTTGGCTCTTCTAATAGTACCAGTGGCACAAGTAAGAGCTTGCATCCTCTTGTAGATGTAGAGGAACTAATACATAAGCAGTTAGTGTAGTAGTTATAGGCATGTAGATGGGTATGTAAACTAAAGCATTGAAGGTGATCAAATAAATCCGATTGCAAATAAATATATTTTTTCAAGGACCCTTGGTCAATATAGAACATTGGCCCCTTACACCGCATCATTAGGTTTGTTTTTCTTAACCAATTTACTTTGGTTGTGGCTTAGGTGGCTTTGACTTGACCTGGGCAATGGTTGACTAGAGAGAGTCACACGGCTTTCCAATTCCTTGGTGGGGACAAAAGAATGCTCTATGATGGAAGCCTGCATATGTGGAGGACAAAAGGAAACAACTGTAAGTTAGATATAGTAAATCGAACATAATGAGTGAAAATATATGGCATTAAAGACATGCACTAAACTCTAAACATAAAGAGAAATTGGTTAGTCGGTAGATGAGAAGCCTTACTTTAGGGCTGAATGAACTGCGTTCAACAAAGTAAGCAAAAGCCAACACCTTTACTTGACCCCCTTACTAATCTTCGAGAGCAAGGACAGAGTCCGGAATGGGCGAAAGAAGGCCATGGCCCTCCTAGTGTTTTACAAATTTGTTCTTTAGCTTTTTATAAATTGGTATGTATGGTATAAAAATATTATATATTTTAGTGAAATATTTGTAAAAATCTATTGTTTGGTCATGTGGTTTTGTATAAATTGGTATATATGGTATAAAAAAAATTATATTTTTAAGAAAATATTTGTAAAAATTTGTCGGCCCCTGAATTTTTACAAATTGGTATATATAGTGCACATAATTATAATTATAGGGAAATACTTGTAAAATTTTATTGTTTAGCCTCCTTTGACTTTTTATTAGCTCCTCTGTAACTTCTACTAAAACCTAAAAACTCACTAATTTTTATTTGATCCCCAAGTCACGTCCCTATTTGAGAATGCTTTCGCTATAGGTTTTAGCAGGGTAGTGGGCACCCATCCCTTAAAAGACCATCCTCTCTAATAGTTGGTGAGATATAAGATCCTTAATAATAATCCAAATGAGATGAATATCTGAATAATAATGACAAATAATGTAAGAGTTGTGCGTATTATCTTGTTCTTCCTATTATTAGATGCAGGGTTTCTCCTGTTGCAAATCCTTAAGCAACCTTAGCGATAAGGGTGTCAAAGAGAAGGTGGGGAAAGTGAACGTCCAGTAACCTCATTCTTTTGGCCATGAAGTTTCTTGGTGTGAGGATCAAGGGTTAGTAGTCGGAGCCTGTTGTAAGCAAGGTGATGATGGTCCTAATCAGTCATCTGTTGGAGGACTATGGATCAGGGACGGATTTTGTCCTCGTCGGCTTAGTCTGAGATGGTGATCCTTGGAGGCTCTTGTGGCTTTGCAATTAGTTAGTGTAATTTGTTGGGGAGGTGCATCCTCCAACATGGAGATCTTGTCCTCAAGGGTGTTATTTAACTGATTATGACTGTTGAGCTCATTGATTATTTGTATGAATTGGTACATCATTTTTTTTGCCAGAACCACCATTTCCTTATTCACCTTAACAATTTGAATGCCTTTGTAGCATCTTCCGATTTTTGCCTGTTGTAGGTGGTGTGTTGGCTCTGGATGTCGTTGGATAACTTAACAGCAAATGGGAAAGGGAAAATGCTTTACACAACAAGGCTTCCTCCCTCTAGTTGTTGGGTACTAGCAACGTGAGATGGTACACCAAGTAAAATAAAAAACAAACTAGAATTGACTCAATGTTAGAGGGTTTGAAAAGTTTCTAAGCGATAACATTGAATTATAAGCGATTTAAAAGATACCAATCTAATGAGACATTGACACCTAGCGGTTTTGGTACATTGCCATTAGAGCCACTGTTGTGGTGGCTTTCAAGAATGGTGGTTCTCTGTAGCTCAAGTTGTTAGGGAAGTGCATGTGGGTTTTTTTCTTTGTTGGGTTTGTGGATTTGTAGAACCATATACAAACATAATCCACGTGATAACATACCCTCAAACATATCCAATATAGACAACCTTCTCATCGCTGTCCCTGACTCTTGTTGTAGTTGTGATGACATTGTGCATCATCCATTTGTGCACAAAAACACGCAAATGTAGGTCCTTTTGCTTTGAAAGCCATCCACATACCTTCTTACTCAGGTGAGGACTGATTCCTGGGGGGCAGGGAAGTAGAATTCCCTCGAGAGATTTGCAACGAGAAGTTTTACAAAGGACAATTCCTCACTTCCTTTAATTAACATGCTAAGGTTTCTGATAATGATATTGTAGTGTTGGTCATCGACTTTTGTCAAATACCTCCACACAAAAGGGAAGAGACTTACTTAGGGTGTAGTATAGTGAAGCAACAAATAAAAGTAAAATAAAGCAAATATATGAGATAAGAAAGAGAATTCTGAATTCCTCACTTTTTATGAATTGATTCTAGAAGTATTATATAGTAATTTACAAGAGAAAACTAGGAAACTAAATCACTCCTAACGTGGAAAATTTCTAACCAAATCCCTCCATTTAAGAAATTGGTTCTATTGTTCCACGTAGGGGATTTTAAACCAATCTTCTTAATCTATTTAGCCTATTTTCCTTATCTATTTACAACGCATTCACATCTTGACAGGAGGAGTTCTTCTGTATGAGCTAGATGTGAGTGCCCTAGCATGCCAACTTAAGAATGAGGCCAACAACCTGGGATTGGCCGATGGTGGTGGATATGGTGATAGACTTGTCATAGGCCTTCTGTAACTCATTTATCGCGCTTTTCTTTTCGACAAATTCCTTCAACTCTATGCAATAGGGGAGCAAATCCTAGTGCTTCTCTGTCATATTCTGCCATAACTTCTCAAGGGTTTGGACCATGGGGACCAAATACCAATAGCTATTAACAAGTATGTTGCTTTATTTTTATGCCATTGTCTTTGTTTCTTTGGTGATCGTCAAGCAAGAGGAAAGTATCAAAGAAAACCCTTAATGAATGAAAAAGCAAAAATGGTGTTAAGAGATAGGGAGAGGGTTGTTTTTGTGAAAAGTTACAGTAGTAGTTTCTGATGCATCCACTCTCATCATTACTTTTTCCTCTATTTGAAGCGTATTGAAAAGATGCTGCCAAAACCCTAAATTTCTCCTGACGTACCCATACTATGGAGTTAGCTTGATAAGGAGGCGCGGAATGGGCTGCATGGGTTTCATCACAACTAGCTTAGTTTATGAGTCCGTCTTGATTTGTAATGCACGTACGGCTAAACCACATGTTCAAAACTTGACACTTATCAGGTCATACATACTCAACATGTTAACTATCTGCAGACTAAGGTAAGTATTGAACTCTCATTAGAGGCCATGCTATTTATGGCCTTAATTTCCTGACCCTGATCGCAGAGTACCAAACACTCATCTGTGCCTATACCTTAACCTTGGGCACATCTCATACAATGAGACAAGTCTCAAAGCGTCAATAGAGGGCATGCTACTCATGCCTTTAGTTTCTTAACCCCAATCTCTTAAAACTTGTCCCCCATCTGCTCATATATACTAAGCATGTTCACTTTCCATGCTCTTAGTTCTCTGACCAATCACTTAGAACTCAATATTTATCTGCTTGTATAAGCTGAGCATGCTCACTATCTCCACAGTAAGACAAGAGCTGAACTCTTAATGAAGGGCATGTTATCCGTTTCTTTAGTTTCCCGACCCAATCATTTGGGACCCGATATTCATCTGTTCATATACATTGAATATGTTCACTATTTCCATATTAAGACGAGTACTGAACTCTTAGTGAAGGGCATGCCATCCATACCCTTAGTTTCTCACTGCTGATCACTTGAACGCAACACTCATCCACTCATATATACGTAATATATTTCACTATCTCGGCACTTAGACAAGTACTGAACACTCAGTGAAGGGCATGCTATCCATGCCCTTGGCTTCTTGACTCCAATTGCTTAGAATTTGACACTGAGCTCCTCATATATACTAGACATGTTCACTATCTCCACGCTAGGACAAGTACTAAACTCTTAATAAAGGACATGCTACACTCATCCACTCATATTTATTCAATATGCTTACCATTCCTAAGAAGCAGTAAATACATAACCAAACACCAAGATTTACCATCGCTTTAGTTTCTTGGATCCTAACCATATACGAAATTGGAATAATGTACTTTTTTTCACTACACGAATGAAGAGTGCTGTATGAGGAAGTCTAAGTTGGCAATGATAGTATTGCAGGGCTCCTATCATAACCAGCATTGTCCCAACAGCTGCAATGTGCAGACCAGGTGCCGGGTTCTCAGCAATTGGGTTTGGGAAACTAAGGACACTGCCTTAATGGCTTTGAATCTGAGGCCCATCTGCTCATATATACTGAACGCTCACTATCTCCACACTAAGACAAATATTGAATTCTCAGTGAAAGGCAAGCTATCCATGCCCGTAGTTTTCTGACCCTAATTTTTTAGAACCTGACACCCATCCACTCATATTTTAAACATGTTCAGTATCTCTAAACCAAAACTAAACACTTTGGCCTTAAAATATAAATGGTTAGGATTAAGATATAATCACTTGCTAAGAAAAATAGAAACATGTGATGACCAAATGAAGGATCCACTTTGGCAAAACATAAACACCTGGTGACCAGGAGTACACATTTGGCGCAAAATTTTTTACACACTCTAAAGTGAAAAAGAGAAAGCTCAAATTCAGTGAAAATAACAAACATTTGAATAGAACTCTAAATACACAACTGTGTGTTTGTTACAACAAAGAATGAGGAAATTTTACTCAGCTTGCAATGTTGTCTACCCCATCTCCTTTATCTCTAAGTAGACGTTGGTTTTCTTAAACAACTAATGGATGTTGGACATCATTTGGGAATCTCAATTTGTCTCGAACTAGCAAGTTACTTTTTGCTTGTTCGAGATGACATACTTCGCCTCACACCAGTTAGTTGAAGCCCCTACCTCTTGCAGATGCTTTCCAATTCTAGTGCCCACTAACTCAACACAGTGAAAGCCACCATATAACTTTTATCTCTTTTAGTCTCTTAAAAACAATTCTAAACATTGATTTCATACTGCAAGGACAAGTTGAGGTTGAAGGTTTGATCAACAACGACATTAGCTCCAAGAAGATGAACAAGGGTCTCTACATTATCAAGAGTAGAGAAAAAAAGCCTCTACTGTATCATCAATGATGGGATTTGGCAGGCTTTTTTCCCTCCAAAATTTCCGCCTCAAAAGGACTTGTAGGGTAGCCGCTGGAAAATGCCATGACCTGTAAATCATATTGCATGCCCTCAAGGATCTCGAGGTTGTTTTTCCCAATTTAATAAAAGTAAAAAAATATTATTTTTATTTATTATTAATTTAAATATGTATGACTATGTTAGCTTGTGTTTTTGCTTAAAAATAAATGAATTTCAAATAATTCATTCAACCTAAGTCAACCCTCTTCAGCACTTAACCAGATGCTGTAAAATGGAACGTCAGAGGGAAGTGTGACCTCACTAGAAGTGACACCTTAGTGCTTTTATAGTTCCATACTTCCATCACACTTTCAACAACTGCATCCTTGAGTGATCTCTGCAGTTTTTCTAATTCATTATTCTCATTGTTGTTTAGTTTGAAGCTCTAACTATACACAAATATGTTATTACAGCGAGGATGCAATTTTAAAAGACAGCTATGATGGTAAGGACGTGCTTTCTGCGCTTTCATTTGCAGCTGAGACGATTACCTGTCGGATCAAGCACAAGGTATGTGGAATAACTTGTCCTATTTGATGTAAATGCTTCTATCTCAGCCGATTTTTGGACTGAGGGAGCTTCATTGAACTGCAGAATCAATGGAAGTTTGTTGCTGCGGTTCTGTCCATCTGCTATGAATGTTATACAGGAGCTTCAACTGATTTTTGTATTTCAAAAGTCTTTGCTTTCCTCATGAATATGGTACCTTTCTTGACAACAAAATTCTGTGGTATGTATTGTTTACCCTTTTTTTTTCTTTTGTTTTGCTTCATATGATGGTAGGTCAATTTATGCTAGAGTAGAATTGCAACATGCATGGAAAATCCGCGAAAGTTTTATTCTATGAAACTAATGAATGTTGCCATTTGCATGTGATCCGCTGACCTCATCTGCTATGGTTCTCTATCACCGTTAATGCTTTCCTATTAAACTTTTATTGCCACTGTCCTGTCAATGGAAAAGTTATGATATAGTTAGCTGAGTAGCCTGTAGTTGTGCTGTACAAATGGCACCACTGGTCTGTCTTATAATCTTGTACTAATAGTATGATATTATATGTCTATTTTATATATAAACAATTATTATGATCACACTGGAGAATAAGCCGCTGGAAACACCATTGGCCTACCCCTCTCTCTCTCTATATATATATTAAAGTAAAAGTGGATTTATTATCTTGAAATATTAAACTCTGTTGCTATCATACATCTCAGTGGTCACACAACTTGAAATTAGGATCTAGGCAATAAGCCGCTGGAAACACCATTGGCTTACCTCTCTCTCTATATATATATATATATTAAAGTAAAATTGGATTTAATATCTTGAAATATTAAACTCTGTTGCTATCATATATCTCAGTGGTCATACAACTTGAAATTAGGATCTAGGCACTTATTCTTACTGAATCATCATATAAGTTTGCATTTGAATGGCTCAGTAATGTAATGATGGATGTTAAGCATCTCATCACAATGTTTAGTTATCACTTGTTACTTAGTGCAGCGACTCCTTTTATCATGGACAAAGGGTAATGCCACTGGAAGAGGTGTTACCTTACAAAATTTTACTTGCTATAGATAAGTTTTCCCATCTTCTAGACAAGTTTACTCTGCTTGTCTTTGTTAGACGCAAACCAAACATTTTATTTATACTCCATTCAACCTGAAAGTATAAGCTTCTTGGATGAGAGGTAATGCGTACATATTAATATTTGTATTTACCAAATTAATAGATATGGGACTGTTAGTGATATGTGCTACTGTACTTTTAACTAGCCATGTTGCAACCCAACCAAATAAACCAATTAACCAAGCTCTACTATGATACTATGTTAGATGCAAACCAAAAATATTATTTGGACTCGTTTTAACCCAAAAGCTTCAGCTTATAAAATGAGAGACCATGCTTTTGTATTCATATTTGTATTACCAAATTAATAGATGTGGGACTATTAGTTACTCTAGAGTCTCAATCTATTTTAGACTTTACCCTAACTTCCAAAGTATACTTGGTTTGAACTTTTTGAGAAATCTCCAAGGGATGTTACTTTATTAAGCATATTGAAGTTCCCTTTTGACAATTCAAATTTTGTTTTGATATGTGTTTACCGGTTCAACTCATATCATCATGACTGTTAAGAGAAAAAAGTTAAGTTGCCAAATGCATGTGTTGGAGCTTCCTTTTGTTGTTGTTTAGGATGTTTCCTTCATTGCGTGCAAGTTTTGTAGTGTTTTATTTCACAGTTTTATGTAGAATATTACACTGAATTTTCCTAAAGAGAGGAGGGCAAAAAGTGATTTTCTAATTTGCTTATTGTGTCTTATATTTTTCCCCTTTGGGGTGTGAGAGTGGTGATACTGATGTTTTGTTTTGTTTTGTTGATGATACCAAAGAGAGTCATGAGGATCGTTATGATAGGAATATTATTCTGGGAGCATGGGTGACTATGCTCACCTTTTTGTCTCAAGATTGCACAAAGAGGATCCACAACTTAAAGACCGGCATAAATGATTCGTTCAAACTTATGGTAAAGATAATCAATTCATGTTTGGAGGAAGTTGTGGCCCTAGCCAGACTAGTTTATGAAATCAAAGGTCTTGGAGAGGACAAAGACAGCACCATTCTCCATCTTTCTGTATACAAACATTGTGTGAAGTGCTTCCAGGATACTTTTCATGATGTGGACATACAGGTTGCTGTTGTTTACTTTTTATGCTTGGAACTGCATTAAAAGTTATGCAAGCCTAAAACTTTGAATGTCTGAACAGGTGCAGACAATTGGACTCCACGTGCTAAAAACAATTGCTCAGAGAGAAGTTGCTAATGGCACGGATATGGAAATGCGGTCTTTCTTTTGCACTTTTGCTGGGGAGCTTTTTGGAGACATATTTCTCATAATTCAAAATAGTCATAAGGTACTCTTAGTTGCACTTCTAGGTGTGTGTGGAAGTAAAGCTATGACAATTTTATCCTATGTATTTCAGGGAGGCATGAAGAAGGAAACAACGGCAGCTCTTGAGGAGTGCTTGAGGTTATTTTTCCTCACTCATACTCTTTCACAGGGTAGTGAGTTTCAGCAAGCTGTTACAACACTGCTTGTGGAAGCTCTAGTCATGGTATTCTCCATAGCTGATGAAAGTCACTCTCAGGTAACATACTCTAATCTCTGGTGAGAGTTTTTTTCAATAATAATTACTCTGCTAAATAGTATAATCTTGGCTTTGGTCATCTTCAGTCTCGTGCTCATCTTGCAATAATATAATACTTCTTTAGGAAGCCAATGTGATCAAGGCTAATGCAAGGAAGCTGGTTTCTCATCTTGTCCAGACTCCTTCATTTGCAATACAAATCAAAGATGTGATGGTGTCAATGCAAATAGCACAGAGACAGAAACTTCAGGTGCTGCGCTTGAATTTTTTTCAATAACTCTGATAGCAATGCCAATATGATTGTGTTTCAATTTTTTTGTTTCATCTTCATTTGGACAAATTATGGCAGAATCTGAACTTCACCTAGATTTTTACTTTTCCCTCTTTCTGTTCTGCTGTGCTTTTACTCTAGGACTAAAATGTCTTTGTGATAATTCTCTCTTGAGAACTAAGTGGAATCATGGGTTAAACCATTAAACCAAAAAAATTCCACGGAAATGAAAAGGGATTATTGCTTGTTTGTTTGTGTTTTTTCTCCCCTCTTGCTATGGTACAAAACTTAATGTCATAGATTGCGCTTTCAGGATATTATTCGCACGTCAGTCATGCCTGGACAAATGCCAACATCCACTCAGGTGCAAGTGCCATCAGTTAGTCATGGCTCTGTTGCAGCAATGCAATCAAATCCCATCATTCCACCTCCCTTCAGTAAATTTAATAAGCAATCGGAGATTGATACCACAGAACATAGTCATGTAAAAGCTCCAGACGTTGAAGTGATGGATGCTAGCATCCATGGTGGAGAAGCTGCTGGAGCTGATGCGGAAGATGATGATGATGATGATGATGATGATGATGATGACTGGGACACCTTTCAATCTTTGCCAGCTAATGACACAGTTGTCTCCACATCAGAGCTACATGTTGAGGTTGGTTCAGACAGAGACATAGATGAGTTTGGTTCTGTCAAAGTCACAGACGGAGGAGCAACAAATACCCTCTTGGGTGATGCAAAGCATGTAAACACAGATGTGGATGAAGGAGAAACAAATTATAGTGACGCAAATCAGGTAAACCAAGACATAGATGAAGCAGTAGTAAATACTTCCTCTGGTGAGGCAAAGCATGTAAATGCAGAAGTAGATGAAGTAGTAGCAAATACTCTCGCCAGTGACACAGAGCATATAAACCCAGATATACACAACGAAGCAGAAAATGGTAAGGGAGTGATTGATGCAACAGATTTACAGCAGAAGGATAACAAAGACACTGATGCAATGAAAGATAGCCCTTCTGGATTTGAGATTTTTGAAGAGGTTAGTCATGCAAATGATGTAATGACAGGCCAAGAAATAACTACTGCCTCTAGTGATCAAGACATGGAAAAACCAGTTCCAAAACATGATGATGAGGGAACAATTGAAAGAACAGAGTTACAACAGAAGGAAAACAAAGATGTAGGAGAATCAATTGGTATTTCTTTCACAGAAGAAGCCTGAGGTAGAATGTTGCCGGGCGAAAAATAGTGCAGAATGGAAGTCTCTACCCTCTAGTCAATCTTTGCCATTTGATGAGGAGATTTTTGATCAACAACATCAAGTGGTTTGTCTTGAAGTTGAAATATAGCAAGGTGATGAAGATTGCACTAGTGATGTCTTTGAACAAAACTAGTAAAGCAGTGCTGATGATTTGCAACTTTGCTTCTGCTTTGCACATCTGAAGGACGCAACAATAGAATCTGATCATCAAAGTCAAGATGGAGAAGCAAATGAAACCACTTGAATGGTCCTGATTTATGATTTGCCCATTTATTAATATTTGTTAAGATGTTCTGAATTTTCAAGATGTGAAAAGCTTTTGTTATTGAAAACATATGCTTGTGTTCGAGCTTGTTATTTTTTGGTTGTATAATGATAATCACTGCCTTATTCAGAATCAGGACTTGTTTGTGTTGCCGGCTTTGTTTCCTCTGTATTTTTCAAAAAGTGAAACCCTTTCGGACTGTATTGTTTGTTTCCTATAAATACGTTGAGTTTTTTTTTTTTTAACAACAAAATTCATAGTTTTGTTTTGGATAAGGTGGATTCTTTTTGTCAATAATGATCTCTTAGTCTATTGGCATGATGATTTTTTGGTTTATTAATACTGGATTTTGGAGGGTTTAAATTTTATTTCATGTAGAGTCAGGGTACATGTTGATTAAAGTATTAATTTCACATATATGCACACTCCTAACACAATTTATAAATAAAAATAAAAATGGGTGTACTTCAACCGAAGGTGATCCCATTAATAAGTAACATTTTATAATTATATTATATATAATTTATATTTTTAAAAAATCATGCATATTGAATATAGAATACAAATGATTCAAGAAAACAATGTGATTAAATCAGATAGATATTTGTTGTAGTAATTCAAATATAACTTGCAAATTAACTAAAGTGTAATAAATGGACTTAACAATATTCAAATATGACTTCATTAAACCATGTAGATATACATATTGTGTTAGACACTATATGAAGTGAACACAATTTATGATCTCATCTCAACAACCACCCAAAAGGTGTAAAGCAAAAACATCATTGTTTTCTCACACTATTTAATAATAAACTCAACCTTAATAGCAGCAGGTGCAATGTCTCACTTACTCACTTCTCCAAGGCATTGAATAAGAAAACAATCTCTTATTGTTACTTGCACTAATGAAACAAAGACCTCATGAAACACCATCTACCATCCAATATAAATCATTTAAAACTCTCCCAAATTTCTCTATATAATCCCATTCCCACCACCATTCCACTCCACTCCACTCCACAATTCAATTGAGTAATAGCACAATATTGAAGTTGGTGATGATCAACATGAGAATCCAAACAGTGGTGACCTTGCTCTTGATGATCATCTTTTTGCAGAACTTCATAATAAACTCAGAAGGAGTCATTCAGTGCAGTGATGTGCTTAAGGACATCAGCTCATGCACAAGCTACTTAAAGAGTGGCTCCGGCAGCCCATCGGCCGCCTGTTGCAGTGGAATATCGAAGCTAAACTCCGCGGCTTCGACATCGGCCGATAAAAAGGCGGCATGCAAATGCCTGCTCTCTGCTGCACAAAAGATCAAGCCTGATGCTGCTGCTGCCAAGGGTCTCCCAAGTAGCTGTGGAATTAGCCTACCTTACACTATTTCCACCAGCATAGATTGCTCCAAGTATGTGACACTGTTGTTTCTACTAATAATATGCTTTTTTTTTATATGATTTATTTTAATTTCTTAGATGCAAATTAAATTTATTTTTTAGTCTAAAAAGTTAGGATGATTTGATGAAAAATTAAGCCATGATGAGCATGCATTGTAGATAACAATATGCATGTAGTCTACTTGAGTTGAAAGTATATTTACAATATTCTCATTTTTCAAATATATATATAGAGATAGTTTACGTCATCTATGTAAGTCCGCAAATGGTTGTTAATTAGAGATGCTTGTTGACAGCCGTTGGATGTCATCCAACGGCTTTTGTTTATATAGATATTGTTTATGATTATTGTGTATCACTGTTTGGAATTGTTAGATACTGTTCATAATAGATCGTAACCGTTAGATTATAATCCAATAGTTACTGTGGATGTCTCTAAATGATGGGTCTTCATATATATATATAGTCTTAAGAACATTCATAGATTCAAAATCTGTTTAGAAATCTAAAGTGAGATGAACAATATTTTGATCTTAATCGTTTAATCATTTTCAACACAGTAATTCAACAAATCATAACCGTCCAACTCTATTTATATTAACACCTACATAACAAAATATAAAAGCAAACAACACGCCCAAATCAACCATCTCTCATATTGTTACCAACCACGGATGTTTGCGGATGTCCGTTGAATCATTTTTCTATATATATGTTTATGTAGATATATAAGGAAACTTAAAGATGGCATATATATGTGTATGTATTTGTGTGTGTGTAATTTATGACTCTTTATGGTCGATGAGCACTAATATGAAATTATTAGAAGCAAAATCCAACCAAAGAACGTCTTGTTTTATTTAAATGTAAAAGCTGAGATGATATGCTTAAAACCCAAGTTTGTAGATTAATCCACGTGGTAATATTTTAATCATTAATCCATCAATAAAGACGGGTCAAACTATGGCTTTATATTATCTCAAAAATGTTTTCTTTTCTTTGACTGATTTGAATTTGTTAGGTAACAATTAAACACATAAGATAACACAATGAGAAACAAGATTAATAAATTAATCCATGTGGTATTATAACACCAAGAATTTGATTGTGTTTCTTCATGCCTTCAAACCAAGCACTTATTTGGAATCACAACTGTTTACTTTTTAGACTTAATTGTGCTTTTTAACATTGTTGCCCATCTAACAGTTATGCTATCCTTAAATTAATGATCATTTTCTTTGACCTGTGCTAATTAATGTTTTTTATTTTGTTTTTTGTTTTTCTTGCAGAGTTAATTGAACCAGAATCACTATTGTGGAATAAATGATTACCTTTGAGTTTTAAGTGCCTACTAAAATAAAGATTTGAGGATCTGACTTGTATTGTCAGATTACTCTGCTTGTCTGTTTCTCAGGCTGTTTGTTTGAGTTCTTTTGTTATGCTGTTGTTCATGTTATGATTCCATATTGATGTTTAATATGATCTGCTTCCAAAATAAATCTCTTTAATTTTCTTTTCTTTTTTTCTTACTATATATCAGAATGATAATTTAGGAATTATAAAAAAAAAAAATCATACTCATTGAAAGATCAATCATTCTCTCTATACATCACAGGACTTGTAATGCAATAAGATTCCATCCAATCCTCTTTTTATGAATGTTTTGATCATGTTACTAATACAACAATCTTCACATAAAAGTTCATGCAATTCAAAGGATGTAAAACCTTAATTTCTCTATTTGTTGAACCCATCACCTGCACTGCATCACAGCATCAAAGATGAATCACAATATCTAATCACAAAGCACAGGATCATCGTCTTTTGCATCAACAGAGACGATGAAAAAAGGAGATTGAGTTCGAGCACATCTCCAATCACAATCACCAAAACAATGCAGTATTCTGCCCCCTCAGCATCAGTTCTCTTCTAATCTGATTTGATGAGTGTTGTTAACCAAGAACCTTAGAGCTAATTCATAAGCAGTGAAGATGGCTCCATTGACGAGAAATGCCCGTGAGACGGCAGTCCCAAGTCCACGCCACAGCACCGCATACCCTTCTTCTTCTACACTCTTCCGAAAACAATCGATCACACCGCGGTATCGCGGGGGAATTCCCTCACTGGAACTCTCTGATTGTGCTTGGAGTCTGGACTTCATGACATCTAAAGGGTAGCATACAACCCAACTAGCTACACCAGCTAAGCCACCGGCAACAAGCATTGTCATCAGGCTTTCTTGGCCACTCTTACGACAGCCTGGGTGGAGTTGTTCTCGTGCTCGCTCATAACTCAAGAAATAAACTCCATGTGCAGGTGCGTCACGTAAGACGGTGATCAGTAGGCCACGGTATATACCTCGAACTCCTTCTTTTCGAAGGATTTTCTTGGCAATTTCTAGAGGCCCTTCTCTCTTGTTTGGATGGTGTCGATTGCCGGCCATTTGTAGTTGCAGTCGTATTTTTATTAGCTCCACTGGGCTTAGCATCATACTCTGCAAAGCTCCTGTTCCTACTCCAGCAAGTGCCACACTTTTGTATGAAGGAGGTTCATTTATGTTTGAATCAAAAGCTCTTGAGAGGACTGCGTAAACTTGGAAGACAACGGCATTCTGCACAAACGGAATGACGATTATTAGCCACAACAAATTAACCAGTTAAACTTGTTATCTAATAACATGAAGAAATAAGGTGTTGTTTGGTACGCGGGAATGGAATGAATATCATTGAAAGTTCAGCAAAATAAATAACAAGAAAGTCCCAGCTTGCTATGTTTACATGTGCGGCGCTAAAACTTGACTTCTAAATGCAAAACAAATCTACGTTTGCATTCCTGTAACCAGAATTCGAGTGACGATGTTTCCACCATACAGAAAGCTAATGTTGATCTTATCCTTTGACATATAATATTTCTAGCAAACAAAGTGGATCATGTTGATGATAATAAGTAATGCTTGGCTCCAGTTTACAGGTCAAAACCACCTACCAATAAATAAAGTACTTATAGATACTATTCTACGAAAGAATAACTTTACATCTATTCCATTCATGCCAATGTCACTGAATCTCTTCCGATGATGACCAAATTCATGTCAGGCAGATATTATAAATGTAACATGGAGACTATATTTGCATTCCGGCAACTAGAATTAAAGTGACGATTCCACGACAAAGAGAAAGTATCATATGTCATCGGTGCGGACCGGTTCCCACAATAAATAACATCACAGAACTAAAGAAGCAATCAAAAAGCAAGCAATGAAAATGACTCCCACTTTTAGGTGTTTACCAAGAAAAGCAAATCAAAATTGAAGAGGAACTCCTCCATATGATGACATAACACTTGTTCTCTATTAACTAAGAACACTGACCATGAATTTAATAAAGTGAGCCCATTCACAGACGTGTAAATACAACTGGTAAGACACAAGGATCAAACCATTGATAATTTTCCTATGAACTCCTCTCAAATTTCCTGCCTTATCTTGCTATTATAAACATTATCACAATGTCACCAATAATTGACCCCCAAGAAACAAATTTTTCTCATTGGAAAACTAATAAGCAAAATTGTTTATCAACTACACATCAAACACAATCCATGCAAACACGGAATAGCATATATAAATCATATCATCTTTCTCAACCAACTACCAAGTGCATGCTTAATATGTAATTGTATTCAAATTGAAAACAAGCAAGAAATTTTTTGAGAAAAAAGAGAAGAAATAATCATCAATCAAAGAATCCACATTAATAGGATCTGGTTCACTTGTCCTTCCATGATTCTTTCTTTTGGTTGAGTAAAAAACAGAGGAAAGGAAAAGAAAAAGAAAACAAAAATAAGTTTTCTTGTGTTTGATGGAAAAAAGATAAATAAATAAAAGGAACACCTTAAAAAGATAAGAACCTTTTTCCTCACTCCATCATTTCTCATTCTTTTTGTTCATTTGCTTCTCATTCCAACAATTGAAACACAAATAAGATGGACAATCAAAAGAAAAAAACAAACATAAAAAAAGATAGGTCTTTTTTTCTTATTTTTTTCTCCTCTCATTTCCACAATTCAAACAGATCCTTAAAAAAACAAAAACAAATTAAGCCAAAACCCAAAAGAAACATGACAACCTATGAACAATCCCATCAAAGATGAAAGTAAAAAAATAAAAAAACAAAACATAAATAATCACAGAAAGAAAACAAGAAAGAAAAACATCAAATCAATCATAATAAAAAAATCCTTTTTGGTCTTTTTAAGAAATCATCAACAAAAAGAAAGAACTTTCTTTCATACCTGAAAGGCAACAGAGGCGACAGGGGCAGCCATGCCACGGTAAAGCGCGGCAGGGCCTTCAGACGAGATGATCCTCCGGAGAAGCGCAGGAGCGGAGATTGGGCGAGGTCGCTGGTTTCGCAAGGAAGAGTAAGCCGGTGGCGGCGGTTGCTGAAGGCGTATGCGAAGCGTATCAAGTGGATGTCCAGCGATGACACCAGCCACACCTCCAAGTCCTCCGGCAATGAACTCCATGCCCCAACTACTCGCCAAGAACTCCGGCCAGAACTCCATCTCCACTCCACCATTCCCCAAACCACACCAAATGATTCAAGAACGCCCCTAAACAATCAAAGAAGAAGAAGAAGAAGAAGGGTTGTGTTGTTGCGAGATTTGGAAATGCAAATGAGAGAGAGAGAGAGAGAGAGAGAGAGAGAGAAACGCAAAGGAAATAATAAGTGGGTGGAAAAATAGGCTTAAAAATGACTACAAATAGAGAGAGAGAGAGAGAGTGAAAATGGGAACAAGAGTACGCGCGGGAGCTGCTTTGCTTTGTTTTTTTCTATGAAACAAAGCTGGCAAAATAATTAATTATTTAATTCTTTTTTTTACTTGATCTTTTATCATTTTATTTTATTTTTAAAAATAATTGTATTATATATATATATGTATATTATTTTATTGGGAAAATTTCAAAAAAAAACCATGTGGTTTTGTGTTTTTGCAATTTAAGGCATGTGTTTTTTTTTGCATTAATGTACTATGTGGTTTTTCGGTTTTGGCAAATCAAGGCAAAACCATCAACTCCTGTCAAGTTTTGCTTACGTGGCAGGGTAAAACTGACATTTCACTTTAAAAAAACCTTTTCTCTGTCCGAGCTGGCGCCAACTCATTTATCACCCATCATTAGGTTAGTAGTGGACAAAGGGGAAGCTATCAATCAGGCTTCTCCAGATCAAGCTTCTTCTCTCTTTTTTTCTTTAAAATCAAAGGATCCTATATTAATCAAAGAGTGTGGATGAAGATGAGGAAGAGGAAAGACGCCAAGACTCGCCCTTTTTTTCTTCTTTTTTTGCCTAGATTTGAGTATGTATTAGTTCGATGATTTGATTAGTCAACTCATAGTTTGGAGAAGACAGATCGAAATTGTAATTGTAATTTTTTTGTTTTTTTCATTCATGTTTGTGACCATGGTCCGCAATTACTGTAAGCGATATGAGTTAAGTATGTACTTATTAATTTTTTTCCATTAAATATGCTTTGCAATTGTTGTAGTTTTAAATATGCTTTGCAATTGTTGTAGTTTATGTTGTTATCCGAATATAGATGATCACAAGAAAATCCAAAGAAGATGAGCATTTGAAAACAACCAAAGTAGCCTTATCAATTTTTAAGCAAATCGATTCAAAATCTATATCATTTGGAAATACAATTATGAGTACTATATTACAAAAATACGATAATGGAGTACTACAGAACAAAATTCAAAGAAGATGAGCATTTGACAAAAAAACCAACAATCAAAAAATAGCTTTATCAATTTTTAAGCAAATCGAGTTCAAAAATCAGTATGTCATTTGGAAATACATATATGATTAATTTATTACAAAAATATAGTAATTGTATATAACAAAAATTCAAAGAAGATGAGCATTTGATCAACAACTAAAAGTAGGCTTGGCAATTTTTAAGCAAATAAAAATTCAAAAAAAGCGTATGTTATTTGGAAATACATATAAGACTACTTTAGTACAAAATACATTAATGGTCTAGATTAGTACAGTCCTTCAGTCATTTGAGTTGTCTTAAAACTTCACTAATGCAGATCAAGTAAAAAACTGTATTAGCTATCTTGCCTTTTCTCTTATGCAGATCAAATGACTCTTGTCTTAGCTGAGATGCATGTCCTGTAGATTGAGTTGTCTTGTGGGGATTGTTGGTGCTAGTCTGTTGGAATGGGTTGCCCATGTGACGGTCGAGTAATTATCTTCCCGAACACTGGAGCGAGTATGTGCATTGTATGTTGATGGTCTATTTGGCATTGAAGTTCTATTAATGGTGGGTCGCAACCAAGTGCAAATAAATTAGAATATTTAGTTGAAATATGTACATGTAGAAGTAAAAAAATCCGACCCGACATCAAACATACTCCATGTTGTGTAGGTCGTGGTAAAACTTCACATTTGTTTGGACTTTTCCTTGGTCTTCCCCTTTTTTTTTTGGAGGACTCTACGGGACAACGAGACAATATGTTACATAATTTTTTTAACTCACATGGATCACAAGTACAAGTAATTATTTGATTTATATAGAAATTAAATGAACACATACCACTGTTTGGTATAGATGTCCCACTCTCCTTTGCCTTTTTGAAGTCTAGCTCTCCTTTGCCATGGTGTTTCTCCCGTGATAGCGACCTTACAACCCTCGTATATTATGGCCAGGGTTGGTGGGAATTTCCACATAAGACATTATTACCGACTCTTGAAACCTTATATGGGTTACGTAGCTCATTTGGATTTTTTTCTATTCCTTTTGGGTCTACTCGGGGGTTTCTTCACAATCCATGCGTGAATGTCCAGTAGCGGTTTTTCCCATGCATCTTGGGCTGAGGGACCTGGTTGTATGGAATGTTTGTACACCTCTAAGTAAGTTGACTTGGTGAAGAAATGATGCACATATGATTACGGCTCTTCTACATGTTGCTGTAGATTGCAACTACGGCATGTTTGCATGGTTTTCCAGTGAGTTCCCACATCCTACAGGTGCATGTTCTGTTGCCAATCTCACAATTGATGTTGTATCATAAAAATCAACCTCATAAACTCCTTGACCCAGTAAAAGTGCGAAACAATTTTACGCTTTGCAACTTAATTTTTTTCTAGCATATCTTGATAGTTAGGGCAAATGTTACCCTTATAGTTTTCCATGCCATTTTGCTTCACATAATACCTCTGCATCAATTTCTTCCTAATCCATTCAAACATTTTCAAAACTGGTAAGATCCTTGCTTTCCTAATATAAGAATTAAAAGACTCACATATGTTATTTTTGTAAAAGCATCCGACTTGGTGTGGATTGAGAAATAACATCTTGCCCAAGTGTGTGGATCATGTTGCATACACCACCTATAGGCATTCTCATCCTTTTTCCTTCATTCTTGCCATATGTATCTCAAAAATGCCTCTAAGTCCTAGCAGATGCAGTTTGCCCACAACAACTTCTTATACTCAAATCCCTTGAATTTTTTTGTTTGTAGTTTTTCATACATGTGTTTTAACACAAAATCTATGCTCCACTGTGGGCATCAATTCCTTGAATGACTGTATCAATCCCTACAAACCACACATAATCACATGTCAATAGATACAACAATTTATGTAGCTCAAATTAAATGCAAGAATTTACTTAATACAAACCTTTTTGTTGGTCGAGACATGAAAACCCGAGCCCTAAATCTTACGGTCTACCAAAATCTTCAGACAATAATCTAAGGAACCAAAACCATGATTCTTTACATTCGAGCATCAACACAAGCAACTGCCGGGGCAACATGTTTTTCGTTACCATCTCCGGCTATGGCACATAACAAATGACCCCCATCATTGTCTTCAAAAAAACAACCATCTAGGCAAATCAATAGCCTTAAGCCAGAAAAATAACTTAGCTACGTGCTCCAAGCCTCATGTACATACATTTGAATACAATTAATTCCCTAGGCAACACTTATGCGGCATCGCTACCCTTCCTCCAATACTTTTCATCATTCGATTTTTAAACCATCAAGGAAGTCTTGATTTTTCACTAGACACCCACTGGTTTGTTTTTTTCAATGGTTCTTTGCATAGTCATACAATCTCTTGTATTGATTCTTTGTATCACCTAGTATGATCTTATTTGCAAATTGCCTAGCTCTATAGCACTTTGAAATGTGTATATCAGCTCCACACTCCCTACTAACTCTTTTTACGCATTCTGATCGCTGCCCACTTAGGATCATCTCTCATGTCTTCTAGGTACCTCATTGCCAAGTACTTTGTGCTCACCATGTGGCTTAGATTTTTGGACAACTGTGCTCAGCCTTGAAAGTCTTGATCCGAAATGTAGGGACTGTCTCTGAATTTTTGATGCATGAATTTTTGAATCCACTCGATTTTTCACACACAGTTGTAATCATTCTCTTGTTGTTCTTTTTGTAGTTTGTAGGAATAACCCCTTGCAATTGCCCATGCTCTAAGGGCTTCCCTAAAACTTACATTACTAGAAAAATTGCATACCTAACATCAATTGTGGATTTTTTTCATATCCTCATCTTCATTGAAGTCGAGCATACACATTTTTTTGGTTTCCTCATCGGACCCATGAAAGCTAAACAAATCATCCTCATAGTGTGGGGATTCATTGAACTCCTCCATCAAATCTTTAGCCATTAATTTTTTTCATCGAGCATGTTACGTTGTCACGACATTGCATGCAGCATTAGAAACATCATCATCTGACCCTTGAGTGAATATATCATCTTCATCTTCTTCAAAATCCTCAAACATCCAACTAGCCTCATTTAATTCTGACTCATCACTTATTTGATCATCACTTGCTAACCCAGAAGGTTGGTATGTTCCATCTGAAGAATTACCATCCTCATCTACTTCCACAACATTAGCCATATCATGCTGCCCGTCCATTACTGCATGAGGATCATGCTCAACTTCAACGAGGAAGTATTGCCACGGAGGATCATGCTCAACCATGAAGACATCAATACTATCACGGCAGCTATTATAATATACCATGTTACTTGTATACGCATCATTGAAAATCTCTTCAATCCCATCATTGGTAGGGAGCCCATTAATTTTAAACCACATCATCCCACCCATTTCACACCCTAAATCCAAGAAAAAATCTAATAATGTGAAAAATGATATGTAATCCACATCTACTGATCTGACTATATCAACTTGCCCTCCCTCATACACCATCTCTTCCTTCCTCCACCTTCCTCCATAGTGTAGGACAAGGTCCACATGTGTCCCCATGCACTGAGTTAAAAAATTGTGTCACTTAAAACAATGCACTGAGAAATTAAAATTTGCACCAATTAGAAACAAAAACAATGCACGTGTCAATTAAAACTTGTGCTGATTTGAAAAAAATTAAAACAATGTCTTTGAAAACAATTTATTTAGCATCCATTGAATCAAAAGTCGGAAAAAAATTTATTCAATATCCATTGAATCCAAACAATCAAGTGTGCCATACTATATGAAAAAAATTAACTCAGTCAGTCCATATGAAAATTGTGTCAATTGGGGAAAAATCACTTGGAAATTAAACTACAACAATCAAGTGTGCCCTCTAAAAGCTGAAACAATTTATTTAACATCCATTGAACCAAAACTGAAAAAAAATTTATTCAACATCCATTGAATCCGAACAATCGAGTGTGCCCTCAAATATGAAAAAATTAACTCGATGAAGTCCAAATAAAACTTGTGTCAATTAGGAAAAATCACTTGGAAATTAAACTACAGCGATGAAGTGTGCCCTCCAAACTAAAACATTTTATTTAACATCCATTGAATCAAAAACTAAAAAAATATTAACTCAAGTATATATAAACTCCGGGCATATCAATGGAAATTAGAACCCTATCATACAAATACAGAGAATGAGTTTTTTCAATGGGGATTGGGGAAATACCTGCTCAGTCACCTTCACACACTAAGGAATTTGGATTTCCTTTTGTGCAATCCTATCCGGAGGAGAACGCCACCTTCGTTTGAATCCTAGAAATCCTGGAGATAACTTTTCCTTTCTCCACTGATGTTTGAAAGTTGGGTAATAATTGAGGTGGTGCTAAAGAAGAAGAGAGATGTTAACCTTCCATTGAATCCAAACAATCAAGTGTGCCATCAAATCCGATTAACTTTCGATACATATAAAACTCCTTGGCATATCAATGGAAATTAGGGACCCCATCATACGAATGCATTGAATGAGGGTTTTTCAATGGGATTAGGGAAATACACACATGATCCACTCGAGGAATTTGGATTTCCTTTTTGCACAACCCTATCCGGATAAGAACTTCAGCTTCTTTTGAACCCTAGAAATCCTGTATGGAAGATAACTTTCCCTTTCCCCAGCGATGTCGAAAGTTGGGTGATAATCGAGGTGGTCTTTGAAGAAGAAGAGAGGTGTTAACTAGCTCATTAAATAACTTTCTCATTAAGCTAAATCCATCATTATTCTAACTTAATGAGATAATTAAACTAACTAGTCCCAGTTGGAGCCCACTCGGACGGAGAAAAAGGTTTTTAAAGTGAAATGTCAGGTTTTACCCCCTGCCACGTAAGCAAAACTTGAGCGGAGTTGATGGTTTTTGCCTTGATTTGCCAAAACCGAAAAACCACATAGTACATTAATGCAAAAAAACAAAAAAAACACATGCCTTAAATTGCAAAAACACAAAACCACATGGTTTTTTTTTTGAAATTTTCCCTATTTTATTTTAGCCAATTGTAACTGTGATTGAGAGGTTTCGAATTCAAGTCTCTCAAATTACAATTCACATTTTGGGTCTCTAGGGAGTTCTATGTAAGGAATGCCTCTCATTCTTTCTCTAGAGTTGTATGGTGGGGGGTTTATCTCAGTCAAGCTACCGCAAATAATGCACCTCTGTACTTGTTTGTCCTTCAATTTGTCATTTGTCAACTTCATAAAATATATATATTTTAAATATTTAAATATATACAACATAAGGAATGGGTCTTATGGTGGGGATGAAAGGGTAGTAAATGGTTATTACTGATGATCTCTTGGTCTATTTGTACTGTACCGAATCTCTTGGTACTGTACCGAATCTCTTGTGTAAGATGTAAATTTTATAGAGTATTTGAGATCAAACATCTAACATCCATTCTATGTTATTTGTAAAAAAAAAATAATTATTGGTTGATGGATAATTTAAAATTTGATGTAAAATTTAGTAATGTTGTTTATGATAAATATTTTAAAAATTAAATTTTTATTTTTTATTTTTTATTTTTGGTCATGTGCTCATTTGGTTTTTAGCAACCAACTGAGTTAATATTTTTTTTAAACTTGTATAAAAACTCTAATAATTAGTAATTAATTTTATCTTTTTAAATAGTTTTAATTTTAAATAGTTTTAATTGTACTTTTTATTTTTTTTATTTTGCTTCCATATCCATTTTTTTTCATGGCCTAGATATATAAAATACTGCATAAAATAATTTATTCATTTTTAAAAAAAAAATACTGCATAAAATTTTATTGGGAAATTACACAGTTATCCATTATTTTGAAAATATAAAAATATAAATATAATATTTTGAAATTTTAGAGATCTAAAAGAACAATGTATATAATAAATATATATGGATCATAGACTCACTGTTTACTTTTTTTTTGTGTAGGTTATTACTATTTACATTTTAAAAATAGATTTATTATTAAAAAAAACGACAGATGGCTGAATGACCCTAACAACAAATAAGGAAAAAAAACTACATTATAAATTTTCACCAGAATATTATTTATTATTTTAACACATAAAATATTACTCCCTTGTGTGGCAAGTAGGGGTGGACATGGGCCGGGTGACCCATGGGCTAGCCCGAACCCAGCCCAAAAAATACAGGGCCTGTGTTTAGAAAGTTGGCCCAAAAAACTAGGTTGGGCTTAAATGTTTTGGCCCGATTGAATTTCGGGTTGGGTTTGGGTCAGATGAATTTTGACCCAACCCGACCCGGCCCGACCCGAATAAATAAATAATATATATATCATATATTATTTATAATATATATAATTATATATATAATAGTAATAGGCTTGAAAAGAGTAAACATTTATAATACTTGTGTTATATTTTTTTTAAATGTTTGAAAAAATTTTAGGGGTTGTAGTAGTAGTTTTCTTTAGTTATTTCAATTATTTCATAAAAAAATTATTTATTTTTTGGGTCGGGTTGGGCTGGGCCTGGGCCTAATGACAATCAAATGGGTCGGGTTTGGATCAAAACAATTTGGCCCGAACATGGTCCGGCCCAGCCCAGCCCGAATATATGGGTTGTATATTTGAGTCTAGCCCAGCCCAGACCTGACCCAGCCCGGCCCATGTCCACCCCTAGTGGCAAGTGTTGCCCCAGTCTAAATCAAAGCACATGCTTTAATTTATTACACACATGATGTAAATGGTCATATATTTCTTTAGTTAAAAGTATTTCTTTAGTTATAATTAACATAAATTTATTTCTATACTAGTATAATTTCCTTGTTCTGGTTCGGAAGTTTTACAATTTTGATAATTTTAAAATATATATAAATATTTGTATGGAATAAATATTAATGATAATTTACATTTGTAATGAATCAAACAAATATAGAAATAATGTTTATGAAATTCTAAAAGCTTTCCCATGGGAAGATCTTTGTCGTCATAGCCCATGTCCATCAAAGCTTATCTATTCAAGATAATTATTATTAAGTATATATTGTATGTACTACTATGCAATTTGGAATTATGTAACATATCTGTAAATATCCTAGTTGCATAACAATTTCATTAAATTTGTTAGCATAGAATCAATGTTGAAGTGAGCATGTGCAACCATATTCGACTAAGCCTGAGTCCTCCTTAAAGGACGTGAAACCCATCACCCTGTATGTGTTCCAACAATGAGTAATTGTAAGTAAAAAATTGAAAAATAACTTTCTTTAATTGTGATTAAAAAAAATATACAGAAAAAGAAATATAAAGAGGAATAAACTAAGTGATTTTAAGCATAATTTTTATTTTTTATTTTTTTATTTTTATTATCACTTGCATCAAAATCTATTTCAATGAAAGCCAAACCCATAATTTGTGCGGACTTTGACTAAGACAATCTCAACGTCTTAATATTTCAGGTTTCACTGGTTGACAACTAAAAAATATTTTGTAGAACACATGATTATTTCTATTTGTAAATTTATACAAATAAATACATATCAAACATATGTAATATTTGTGATAAAAAGGACACAACTAAATTACAAATGAATGGGCATTTATGACACAAATAATTGAGTGCAATTAATTTTTAATTATTAATATCATTTTGATATAAACAAAAATTAATCAACAATTTGATTTTTTCCTTTAAATTTTTTATTTTATAATAAACAAATGCAATGAATATTGTATTATATATTACATATCATATAATTAAAAAAATTCATAATTCTAAAATAATATTTAAAAATATTTTTAAAACCTAGAATCTAATTGAATGACTCGATGATGGAACTTTTTACCTGAGTCCCGAGCCTAGAAGGGTTTAATATTTGGATTGACTTCAATAATTATTCTCCAAGCTAGGTAAATTCTCTCGCTCCACATGAGGGTTATTACAATTTTTGGTTTTAAGGCAATATTATATAACAATGAAAACTTTAATGTCATAATTATAAATTACCCCTTAAATGGAAATATTAAAATTTTCATCAGAACTTAATTATGACATCTATATCATGCTATCATATGCAAAAGCAGGATCATTTATCTTCAGCCATAGCAAGTTGTAGAAGACGACGAGAGTCTTTAAGTCCATGCTTGAAGAAATTAAGGGCTTTTGCAATCTATCCCGTTCTCTCTCATTGATGGGCTAGGTGTTTTCAAAAGCGTTAGATTAGGGACCCCTAATGCTATACTATATATAATCTTTACCATCAAAGAATTAACTCAATTTAAAATTTAAGTAGATCATTATCCAAAGTGCCAATTAGAGTTAACTTAGAATTCCATTAGATAAAGTCACGGACTACCTCATTCAATTTGAATCCAAATTGGATTAATATCATCATGAAGTTAATTAGAATTCAAACTAACATTCTCCAACTTGGTCCAATTTCATCATAGGTAACTTAATATCCATTCACATTAACCCATAAATCCGCATGTCTATATCAAAAAAATAAATTAAGTGAATCATGGTGGTAAGTCATCATTATAAACCGAGTATTACCTTCAATGCATTACAATGTAATCTCTCTCTTTAATGCAAACCTATATATGCCATTTTATTATAATGAATAAGCCAGATGCTTATTTGGGTCCAACGTATAAATAAATATTCATATACTTAATAATTATCACTTCTCAAACTTAATGTATACACTTGACAAGAAGACAAGCAAACAAGATCAAGAGCTTCAATAAAGATCCATGATATCCAATATAGCTTATCAAATAAAAGTTTACAGAAAAGAACCAAGGCTTATCTGTTTTGTATATGATCTTTAAATAACTTAAGTGCATGCATTTCATATAAGGATCGGCAGACATCAATTTAGTGCTAATATGTTCCTAAACATAATAATTGAATTATCCAACTTAATGGTCTGGAGATAAAAATTCTCTATCTTGTCCCAAACACGAAACTCTTCAACTATATTCCCAACAACATTACCTTAATATACTCAGCATCAATAGAAGAAATGACAACAAAAGAAAAATATTTCTTCAAAAGATAGCTCTGTTGGCAACTATAAGAGATAACTGAATGTTGATTTGAGAAGATCAATAAGGCTAACAAAATCTTAATCCGAGTAATCAACAATATCAAAGTTGATAAATATAAGCATGTAGTCAAAGTTCCTTACAAGTACCTCATCACTTTCTTTATGGTTTTCTCAAAATATAAAGATCATAATAACATCTTCATAACATTCTAATAACAATTGCAATGCCAGACTTTCAACAAATTTGAACATAAATAGGGTTTCTCAAACTTAATCATATGGAATATTTTCTAACTGCTCTTTTTCAAACACAACACTATTAATAATAAACTATGCATTAGGTAAATAAATTTTCATCTGAAATCTCTCACAAGCTTTATAGATATAGATTTCTTGAGACCAAACAATAATGCCTCAAAAATAACACTTTATGATCTCAATGTCAATGACATAAAATTTTTAGAGAGTAATTATTTCACCTAATACACCCATAATATATCTACATAATCTTAAATATGGCTAAAATATATATGTGCTCCCACTAATATGGTATACACATGATTCGCAATATTCTCTGCAAAAATAAATGAATAGATAAATCATGAAATTTTAAATACCACCAATGGAAGACTTATTTAAGTATTATGCAAATTTCTTAAATTGCACATCTAAAACCTTACTTTTAATAAAGAGGAATCCTAAAGGTCATATACCTCTTTTACAAATTCTTCATTAAAAGGTCAATTTTCAGATCTAAGTTAAAATGAGCAACAAATGTCATAATAACATAAAAAAGCCAATAGAAAACATGAGAAAAATCTCTTGTAATCTATTACATTTATGAGTAAATTTTTTCGCAAAATACTTGTATCACTTAATGTTGCCTAATGATTCCGTTTAATTTTCAAAACTAAATGGTCTCTACCCTATATGGCAACTCAACAAGATCCCAAATACCACAGCATGCTATATAATCAATATCATACTTTATGGCTTTATAACTCATTTTTAGATTTACTAAAATTAATTAATGCTTGTGAAAATTTTCAAGGTTAGAATTGGCTCAAAATTATAGATACACAACATAATCATCATCTGTTTAAAGTTGCATTACCATAACCTTAAAGAGGTTGTTTCCTAACAAATTAGTTAATAACTTATGGTAGATGTAACTTAACCCGATCTTTTGGATCATGACTTAGATCTTTAATTGAAGTTACTCAATATTCATCTCAACTTGAAATATGTTATTTATAACAACCACATGATCTTCCTCAAAACTTAATAGGCTAATCACTCTCACTGATCAAGTCATTCAAACAATTTATATTTGTCGAATCTGCAATTCTAGTGATATAAATTAAACAACAAACTTTATAATCCAGACTTTTAGGTAATCTTCAAAAGAATACATGTAACAGTCATTAGGTCTAAATTTTCTCTTATATGGATTAGAACCGTATGAGATATAAGAAATCCAAATGCACAAATGTTACATAAATAAGTTTGCAAACTAATTAAATTTCTCTTAGCATTTTAACTTCACTTTATTGTATTAACTTCCCTTTATGCATGTAATCCATATGAAAATTCAAAGTTTATAAATCAGGAGTATCAACTACTCCATAATCTTTGATTTTTCTTATAGAGATTATCTTAATCTCCAATGCCACAATATAGAAAATTTTATTTATAACATATATGTGAGATTAAGTATATATATACCCTATATTTAGAATAATCATTCTTCATATGTCTCAGTTTACCGTAAGAAACATTTAGGATTCTTTATTATTCTTAACTTTAATAGGTGTTGTTCTTTATTATTTACTTATGCACTTTCACTAGTTTGTATTATCAAACTATTTTCCTTATAAACACACATGGTCAAAAAAGAATGATTAACCATTTACCTTTATATGTGTTATAGGAGATTTTAAAGTAATAATAAGAGAGTTATTGATGGAAAGATACATAAGAAAGCTAGATTAACTCAACCGCAAGAGATTCAAATGAGTTATTATCCTCCTTAATGATGTGCTATTTTACACATTTTTTAATAGTGAACTTTATTGATGATAACTCTAATATTAGTATACTAGAGAGGGCTTATCAAAAGTTCCAAATTGGAAATAAATAGTCTTTAGCAAATTTTTAATTTGTTCACACTCAAAAATTGAATTACGTATACCAGTAGATATGTGATTTTAATAAATATTAGTTTCAAGTAATCACATCACTCATAATATTTATATAAGACAATCACCCTCTAAATGCTAGTGTCCAAAACAACATGTAGTTTAAAGTTCATAATAGTGTAAACATTAGTCATATACCTTCAATAGAGAAGAATTCATCTTTTCACACTATATAATTATCATCACTTAAACAGAGAGTATTCAATCATTATATGAAAACCTTCGAACTAAAACTATTATGAATAAGTTAATCATGCTTATGAAATAGAAATGAAGGTAAAACAAAACAACATGATTATAAATGCAAAGCATACCTAAAACATGAATCAGATGTCATTCATAATCTGCCTATGGGTGAAGACTTAAACACACAATAGATTCATCTTTATTGATAAACCTAATGGATAAGTAAAAATTTTTAATACCTGTGGGCGACTTAAGAAATAAGAATTATTCATTATTTTATCCTAATTATTCATGAAAAATACAATAAAATCCTTGTGGGGCAAAATCATCATATTAATCTTGATTAATCACAACATATGTCATTTAATCTTAATGGTTGATCATATATACACTCTTCATGTGTGATTTTATATAATCATGACAACTCCACAATTAGTCGAATACATACAATCACATGACATCCAACTTTATGCATAAACAAGGTTTAGTAATTGTGTACAAAATTTAAATTAATTTCACGCAGAAAGAAAACATCTCCAAATGCTATTAATCAAAATGTGATCATGTACAAACTCGTAATGTATAGTTTTTCATGATCATAGTTATTGTGGCTAAACTAGAGTACTCAATCAAAGCTATACGATCACATGACATGAAACCTTATGCGTAAATAAAATTTAGCAACACAAATATAAACCATGTTTAATACAAACAAAAGACTAAATATTAATTATAATTAATAGGAATTTATGCCATTCAATCAAGATGTGATCTTATAAGAATGCTTAATGCACAATTATTCACAATCATAGGTGTTGTGGAAACTCCATAATAAATGAAAATTATACGATCACATGACAGATAACCTTATGCACAAGTGGAGTTCAACAACATAAACAAAACTTGATGCAAATAATGTATATTTATTAATTATAATTAATCACAATATATGTCAATAATTCTAAATGTAATATTATAAAGTCTTAATGTATAATTTACATGATCATGGATGATATGACACTTCCAGATGATCTAGTTTATACGATCACGTGACATAAACCAATATGCATAAACAAATTTAATGCAAATAAAACAAGTTGGTATGCTTACAAATGCAAGCCACACCGAAAAGAAAACATGAATCAATTTATCATCACAATCTACCTGTGGACTAAGATATAGATACAAAATTAGATTCACAACCCCCAATAAAACTAATGGATAATTAAAATTTCTTAATACATGTGAGTGACTTAAGAACTAATAATTAGTCATTATTTTTATCCCTGATTAATTATATAAATATAATAAAATCCCTATGTGGCAAAAATCATTATATCAAACATAATTAATCACAACTTGTCACCTGATAAAACTAATAAATATTAAAACTACTTAATACCTGCGGGCGATTTAAGTAATAAAAATTATTTATTATTTTATCCTAATAAATTATGAGAAATATAACAAAGTCCATGTATGGCAAAATCATTATAATAATCATAATTAATTACAATTCATGTCATTTAAGCTAAATTTGATCAATCACAATCTTAATGTGTAATTTAAAATAAAATAAAATCATGGATGTTGTGGCCACTCCATAATTGACAACAGGCATTCAATCACATAACATACAACCCATATATATGAACAAATTCAATGTAGATAATTAATGATACAAATTATAATAAATCCACTTAATGTATGAATAATTCATACAAACAAACCCTTAGAAAATAAATAAATAAAAGAACATGGTTTAACATGCAAAAGCACACTTAATCTGTTTAAGCAAAAGAATTTTGCACAAACACTCATTATTCAATTTTATTTAAAGATATTGAAAATAAAGAATAAAAATAAAATAGAATAAATTTAAATTACAAAATAAATAAAATAAAACAATAAAACTATGTTAGGGTTTTTATGCTTTTCCCACTGCTAATGGACGGCGATAGACCGCGCCCTGCCCGGAAGTCGGCTGGATGGGCTGCCAAGTGAGCACGTGCGGGAGGTATCGTTGCTTGCCCAGCAGTCGGTAGGACCGGGTCCTTTCGGGCCACTAGCCGAGTGCACGGCCATGCACTGCGGCTCGAACTAGCCCGCGAGCATGTGCAGGGAGTTCACACTCTCTCGCATAGCTGTTGTACAAGCGACTGCATGCCGAAATGGATGTGCTCTCGGCTCAGTAGCCCCCCATGTGCTCGGCCTAGTGGCATGCGCATGACCCAACCGAGGTTTGTCCAGCAACGCGCCATGCACGCGAGCCCAACCGCCGAGCCACACCCTGCCAAGGCCCAGCAACCGTTTGCTTGTAGCGTGCAAGGCTGCCAATTGCAACACACAGCAGCACCGGATCCGCCTTGCACGTGTGGTTGCACACTTTATTCAATATGGGTCAAATTTGGGCCTAATACCCAATTATTTCAAACCTTAAAACATCCATAATTTATTTTGTAAAATATGGCTAAACATCTAGAGGATTCAAGTCATGCAAACCTAGACTCCATGCATGGTCGTCAACATGTAATTATGAATATACATGAAAATAATGCACAATATAATGCAAAAGATTCAAATAATATGTAATTACAAAAATTACATGTCCAACATAATCAAGCTAGGCAGAGGTGTGAAAAACTGGCTCATCAGAACTTAATTACGACATTTATGTCGTACTATCATATGCAGAAGTAGAATCACTTACCTCCAGCCATAGCAAGTTGTAGAAGACGAGAGTCTATAAGTCCACGCTTGAAAAAATCAGGGGCTCTTCCAATCTATTCCGTTCTTTCCCATAGATGGGGCTGGGTATTTTCAAGAACGTTAGATTAGGGACCCTTGGTGCTGTATTATATATAATCCTTACCGTCAAAGGATTAACTCAACTTAAAATTCAAGTAGATCATTATCCAAAGTTTCAATTAGAGTTAACTTAGAATTTCTTTAGATAAAGTCATGGACCACTTTATTCAGTTTGAATTTAAATTGGATTAATATCATCACGTAGTTAATTCATAATAGAATTCATACTAATATGAAAATGTTAGCGTACCTTACTTTTGAAAGGTCTCATGAACATTTATTAAGCAATTAAAATTTTCAATTATTAATACCATATTTAATGTAAATAAAAATTTAAATATGATCAAAATATTTAAAATTATTCCTTGAAAAAGGTTATACATCTACTTTAATAGTATGTATAGATATGTACAAACAAAATGCAATTAAACCTTTTTATCACTAATGCCATAATTAATGCAGATGAATATTTAAGTGTTTTAATATTTTTAAAAGGATTTATAATTGTTCATTGAAATTTTCTGAGGGCAGTTATACATCTATTTTAAATATATGCATTTGTATAGACAAAATGCAATTAAACCTTTCTATCACTAATGTCATAATTAAGTGCAATAATATTTTTAAAAGGACTTATAATTGTTCCTTGAAATATTCATAAGGCTGTTACACAACTATTTTAAATATATGTATAAACAAAATTAACGAATGCAATCAAACCTTTCTATTACTAATAACATAATTAATACAGACAAATATTTAAGTGTGATAATATTATTCCTTGAAATGTTCTCAGGGCGGTTATACATCTATTTAAAATATATGTATAGACAAAATGCAATTAAATCATTCTCCCACTAATGCCATAATTAATACAGACAAATATTTAAGTGCAATAATATTTTTAAAAGGACTTATTATTGTTCTTTGAAATATTCTCAAGGCCATTATACAACTATTTTAAATACTCTATCCGTTTCTTTTTAATTGTCACATTTACCTAATTCACACCAATTACAAAAAAGTTGGTTAAAATTAGTTGATTACCTATATTTTATGAAAAAATTCCATTACTTTCCAAAACTACCCCTATTTAAAACCCCACTAGTGGAGTATATAATTTAATACTTATTTGATTGTGGTTTATTGAAAATTATACATATACATTAAATTAAAGGGTAAATTTAGAAGAAATTATTTAATGCTACATAAAATTTCTCATGTGACATATAAAAAGAAACAATGAAGAGTTTCAAAATATGACAACTAAAAAGAATATAGGGAGTATATGTATAAACAAAATTAGCGAATGTAATTATACCTTTCTATTACTAATACTATAATTAATGTAGACAAATATTTAAGTGCAATAATTGTTCTTTGAAATATTCCCAAAAATTATAAAAGGATTCATAATTGTTCCTTGAAATATTCCCAAGCCAGAGTATACATATATTTTATAATGACAAACTAAATTTATTTTTAAATTTATTTTTAGTTGAATTTTTTTCCACTAAAATGGTCATTCTCACATCAAAGTAGGATTCCTTCTCATTTTATTCCATTTTTAAGCACCAAATACCAATTTACACTTAGGCCTTCTCTCACTTTTTTATGCCCACTTCACAATTAAGCTTCTATTTCCTCTTAACATCCAAATTTTCTTTTTATTTATTTTTTCAGAAGAAAACAATTACATATATACTCTCATAAAAAAAATTATACTTATGAGTATACATATCTTTACGTCCATGTAAACTTAACCTTTTTGTACATATACCGCTACTATACTAACAAAGTTACTTAACATCTTAAATTGATAAAATATGTAAAATACTGTTATATATACATAGTTCTTTTCGTCAAGCATATGTACATAAGGCATTTGATCTAGTTTTTTTGTTTTTTTATTTTTTTATTCATTAATTCATTCAACTTTTAGGTAAATATGCAAATAAAAAAACAAAGTTTGATAAGCTACAAGTATAGGTTCCAAATGGAAAACAAATCAAAAGAAAAGTATGATAAGGAAAGAAAACGTGGGAAGTGGTGGGAAGTGGAGAGACTGAGTGTGATGATACTTTCACCAAAAACTAAAAACATTGGATTGAAAAATATTATGACATTTTTTTAGAATATTATTACATTGTTGATTGACAGATACCATACTAGTTTTTAATAAATATTAACAAAAATTTTGCATTCATAATAATAATAATTTAATTTAAAGAAATACGCCATTTGATTGGGGGATAAATACTATAACCAAATAAGTTATGAATATATATATATATATATATATTTGTTTTTAATCTAAATTTATAACTAAACATATTTCATGTATAATTTTAAAAACTAATCAAATTATATTATTATTTAAAAATATATAAAAATAAATAAATTTCAATTTCTTAGCATATGAAGTATGATTCAAACCACTAATCATCCATACTTCCATCCCACATTTTAATTACTAAGTCATTATATACTATTTTTTTTCTTCTTTCTTGTATCTTAATTACTAAACAATTTTACACTAACTTTTATTTCTCTATTCTCATCTTTTCTTTTTATTGTTGGTGGAGTTTTTGTTAGTGCAACCGCACTATTTAATTGGCATGATTTGACACCAAGGCATGATGACGTGGCAACCATGGTGACAAGGCATAATTGATGACGTGGCAAACATGGTGACATGGCAAGAAGACTTGGAGTGCAAGGCAAACATCTTGAAGATCTTGGTGGAGCTATTTTTAGTAAGTCTATAACATGGAGGCAAATATCTTGAAGATCATGGTGAAGCTATCTTAAAGATCTTGGTGGAGTTATTTTTGGCAATGCATTACAACTTGAAGACAAGATCATATCAAGACCATATTTAGGTGATTTGATTGAAGACTAAATATGGTGGAGCTTAATTAAAGAAAGATCTATTCATGGTGTGAATGAATACTAATAGAAGATATGATTTGAAGAATCTCGATGAAGATTGATTGAAATCTATCGAAAGGCAAGATTTGAGGACCAAACTTGGGTGAATTGAAGATCAAGTTTGGAGAATCTTTGAAGACCAAATTTAGGTGAATTGAAGACTAAGTTTGGCAAGTTTCGTGAAGACGCACAAGGACGTGCGCCCCTTGCGAGGGGACTGCGTGATGAGGAACCCGAGGAGGTAGGCTAGTTGCCGGCGATCGGGATCGGGAGATTTGGTCGCATCGACTCGCACTAAGCATGACCGGGAGGTTGATGGGTCTTGAGGTCGTCCGCAACGTAACGTAACTCGATCAAGTCGCGATCAGGGGCCATGTTGCAATTCATGTTACAACAGGGAGTTGCAATGACTAATTTCGCAGTGTTTTTAAATTAGTAGCGCGGAGATTCTAAAAGAGGTATGTGCTATATTTGTGACGTTGAGGCGTCTATATAAGCTACCTTGCTCGTAGATTATAGGTGTGACTCTTGAGTGACTCTTGGAGAAGAGTGTGTGAGCACCAAACAATCTAGAGAGGGTAGTGATATTTATTGTTGAGAGTGTGAGTGACAAGTGTTTGTACTCATCTATTTTTACATCTTTTAGTGGATTGTTTATCTCTGGGCTTGGCCCCCCAGACGTAGGCGAGTGGACGCCGAACTGGGTTACCAACGTTGTGTGTCTACTTGTGTGTGTTTGTGTACTCTTTCTTTATTGGTCTGTGTGAGACTTCTATGAGTGCTTAAATGTTACCTAATACCCATAAACCACACCGGAGGAACTAACAGTTTTTATAACAAATATAAAATAAAAAGAAAAAAATCAATATAAATAAAAAACAAAAGAAAATATTTAATTATAATAAAAAATAAAGAACAATAAAAAAAAATGTGTCAAAAACAATAAATAAACTTGTAAAAAATAAAAATGTTAGTTCCGGAAGGGTAGAAGTGTGATAATTTTTCACTCAAAATCACAAGTAATGTAATCACACACAAACAAACAAGCAAGAGAAAGGAGACACACGAATTGGTTATCTAGTTCGGTACAACTTTAACTACATCTGGGGGGGCCGAGTTCGGAGAGAACAATCCACTAAAAGAGGGAAAGAATGAAGAGTACAACACTCACTCTCACTCACACAATAACAAAGAATAACCCTCTCTAGATTGCCGATGTCCACTCTCTTCAACCCACATACTAGAGTCTTTCACTCGGGGCACATCCTAAATCTCAAAGCAGGGTATCTTATATGTAAGTCCCTACGTCCCAACAAAGCCTTCTCTTTTAGACTCTCCGCTGCTTTCTAACTTGGACACCTTCCAAAGTTAGATGTTGCAACTTCAGCTGCAACCAAGCTTGCAACTGGGCCCACCTACTGATCCTGATTGAGTTCTAGCTCTCGTTGTAACACCTCCAACCCTCCCTGTTACTCTAGTTCGCATCAACGGAGTCCACTCCTCCCGAGTTCCTGCTACTAGCAACTAGCCTCCTTCCTCATGTCATATCAGCAAGTCCCTCTCCTAAGGCTTATACCAAGGCTCGAGTCTATCTTACCAAAGATGGTCTCCAAAGATCTCCCGATCTTCTTTCCAAACTAGATCCAAGTTTGGTCTTCACAAAATCTTCAAACTTGATTTTCATTCATCTAAGTTTGGTTCTTCAATATATTGTTACTAAACTTGATCTCCTCTCATCCAATTTTAAATCTTCGATATCTTCCAAGCATGATCTTCATTCATTTAAACTTGGGTCTTCAATCTTCTATCAAATCTTGCCATAGATATCATGTGTTTGAATAGCTCCGCCTATAATAGCTTTGGATCTTTCCTTCAAATTACTTTGCTAATTATGGTTTTGAGAATAATGTTGGATTGCCTTGGCTTTTATTAGTTTGTGTCTTCATACTTGCCAACAATAGATCATTCCTCTCTTTTATAAATAAACCTCTCATGAGGAAAGAGTTTACCAAAAATATATTTTATCATCTTGGATCTTACTGAAAATAGATTAAATCATATCTAAGATAAACTTGCTCTTTAAGAAAGATTCTTTCACCTTGATGCTCTTTCAAAAGATAGATTTTCTCAATATGCTTCTTTGAGAGAAATTCTCCAAACATAGGCTCCTAACATGATCTTTTAGCCTTCGTGCCTCCATTTACACTTCTTGTCACATCATCAAGTACTTTTGTCATTTCATTATCCTTGTCACCTTGTTTGCCAAGACACCTTATTTGCCATATCATCTTTGCATGTGCCATGTCATCTCCTTGCTTGCTATATAATATCAACTTAGACATTCAGTCCAAAAAAGCACCTTAAAATATGAAAGTGGTAGTTCATTTTTTTTTAAACAGAAAATCGAGGTTTTATACTCTTATTTAAAATACAGAGATTTTGACTCCTATCCAACGAATTAATTGAGTCGTGACATGGCTTATTCATATTTATCAAAATAAAATAAAATTATTAAAATAAAAATATTTTAAATAGTATACAAATTAAAATATTGATTTGATGCGTATAAACATCATAGCCACAACCAAAAATAAACAAAAGAGTCTCCAAAATTACAATTGCATAAGTGACAAGGATTTATGAAAATCTTTCACAAAGACTGGATGGCAACATACAATTGGAGAGAATCTTGTGATTAGGATGTAATAAATGTAAATAGAATTTGATTCATTTTCCCGAAATTATATTTGAAAGCTAAAGATGGGGCTCCTATGTGATGTGGGCGGGGCCCACAAAGGACACGTGGACGGCATGGCTTTTCTTTTGATTGCTCTTTTGGACTCATGTGTTGATGTTAGGAAAGTTGGCAAAGGATTCAAATTCATTTCACCTGACACAATGCATCCCCTTAAACTTTTTTGTTTTTTAAAAGAAAAATAAAAAAACTCTGTGATTTTGGTTGTTTCAGCTTGTGGCATGCACAGAAAGCTTGTGATGGGAAATAATTCCGAGTTTTATTTTTTTAATATATATTAATATAGAGTCAACAATTGTTTCCACTATTGATATTAGTGCTTCTGTATAGATTATTTGTATTATTATACTAAACAAATAGATTAAAAACTTAACTCACGCAAATAAAAATATAAATATATTGAAATATTAATTCTATGTTCATACACTGCATTTCATCAGATTTAAAAAAATAATTAAAATTTAATTTTATAAAAATTAGGTTGTATGGTGACAAATAGTCTTAAAATAATTTTGAATTCTATTTTAATATTTGAAAATTTAGATTTAAATAATGAGAAAGAAGACTGGTTGTGAGGTCAAAGATTTTGATTTGCACTCAATTTTTTTATATAACTAAAATAAAAAAATAACAAATATTTAATATTAAATTTAGTTATTTTTTTATAAAATAGAAAAAACCATGACAAATTTATACATAAATATAGAGTTAATATCTTAATAAACTTATGCACTCATCTTATGTGAGCCAATCTGTCCCCTTTAATAAGGGCGTATGGGATCTAATGCTAATAAACTAATTGTTAGTTATCTTATTAGTTGTAATAGTGATATAAAAAAAATCTACATGTTATATTTAATCTAACATCTCATTTTTAACTAATTTTTAAATTTTAAATTAAGCGGTGAGGACATAAATAATTATAAAATAGTTTTGAAAGTGTATTTTTAAACTTTTAAAAATTTTTGAGCATAACCAATATCGAAACATACAAGATGAGACTTAAGATTTAATTTTAACAAGTTACGGAGTAAAAGTTAGTTATTAATGGGGTAAAAGAGTTTTTAAACCTCGCTTTATGTTTATGTGATTTTGGAGAAGTCAAAATAATATGTAGTTATATATTTGAAACTAAGATAAAAACCTAACTCAAAAATTGAGAATTTCATTCCAGTTTATCTATATTTATAAAAAAAAATTATTTTTAAAATAAAATAGTCAATATTTTATTTTATTTTTTAAATTAAAAGTTAAAAATTGAACATTGTGATTATCCTAATGTTTTAAAACCCGACTCGGGGTATAGCATGGGAAGGCTTCCTCTTCATGGATCAATGGTCGAACTGAGGTTTTAAGTTTAATTATATATCTTTATAAATTTAGTTATATATAAATATAAAAAATAATATATTATAAATTACTAAAACTTTAAAAAAAAAAATATAAAAGTTAAACAAACAAATAGTTCTTCTTATAACTTATAAATATTAATTTAACACCCATATGTAAATTCAAATAAAATACAACATAATAAATTAATAAAAAGTAAGGCAATACAAGCTTTTAAGTTTTACAATACAATCTAATAAATAAAACTTAGAAATCAAACATTGAGTTTTAATTATGAAGCAAATTTTATACATAACCCTCCTATACTTATATATTTATTATTTAAAATAATGATTTTAAACATATAATAATATAATTGGGTTGCCCCGGTTTAACCGGGCCGGGTCAACCAGTTCACCATGTACCCAGCCAGGTCAATCGGGTCAACAGTTTACCTTGGGTTTTTATAGGACCTGACCTGATTTTTTGGTCGGGTCTGATTCAATTGGGTTGAATCTAGCGGGTCAATCCGAGTTTCAAAATATTGGGTTTATCTATGTTTTTGCTTGTAAACATTGTTTAGTTTCTTGGTTGACCGGCCATCAAATTTGACTAATAAATCAAAAAGCTTTTTGTTGAAGTGTAGCTTTTTTTAATCATTTATTCGTTGATAACCACCTTATCTTGAAATGTGCTAGTGCTTTTTAGATAAGGCATCACCCTATCACAAGTTTTCGCCGTGAGGGCGTGTGTTATTCTTAAAAGGTCAATCAAATCACTATAGTGATGCACTTCCGTATCAGGTTTGTCCTTTGCTTTTATCATTTGTGTATATATATATGTTTATATTGAGGATGAATTATTAGTTGCTTATTCAATACGTTATCAGTACGAATCTGCTCCTAATCTTGGTTTACATTTCCATTTAACTTTAATGTAACTTTATATCAAGCATTCGTATTTTTCTTTTAATCCTTTCTTCTAATCATCTATTATATTTTATAGAGATTGATTTTTAATGACAAATATCGCAAAAAGAGAATTCAAGGCTCTTCATATTTTTTTGGGAGCAATTATATATCATAGAGTCTCGATATCAAACTCCATTTGAAAGCAAGGAACCTGGGCAAAACTATTGATGCTAATAACAATGAGCCCAATGATAATAAGGCAAAAGCTTTAATATTTATAAGACATAACATTGATAATGGCCTGAAAAATGAATATTTGACCATTGAGGATGCACATGAATTGTGGTTATCCCTAAAAGATAGATTTGAATATCTTAGAATGGTCTACTTGCCTAAAGCACGTAATGATTAGTCAAGTCTTAGGTTTCAAGACTTTAAAAGCATGCAAGAATATAATTTTGAGCTATTTAAAATTGTTTCAATTCTACGTCTCTATAGAGAAACAATGATGGAAGATATGATGCTCAAGAAAACATTTACAACATTTTACGATCGAAATGTTATATTACAACAACGAGTATAGAAAAGAATTTCACAAAAATTTTCTAAATTAATTTCTTGTCTCCTTGTGGCGAGAGCAAAAACAATGATCGTGGTGGTTGAGGACGACGTGATCGTGATGGGGGTTGAAATTATATTGGATCACATGATAACAAATTGATGTATATCAACAAAAGAAACAAAGCCGCAACACGGGGTTAGAAACAAAAAGAGATACCTAATATCGTTCTGGGCTAGAAGGTCATTGGTCCATAATTTGCAGGACACATAAGCATTTTGTCTATATTTAACAATAGTCACTCAAAAATAAGAAGGATAAAGATCCTGAGATAAATTTTGCTGACAACTCCACAGTCAATCCAATTGAGGATAATTCTTATAATGATCTGAATGAAACTCAAAATACATATTTAGATGTATCAAATTTTCAGTTAGACTAAATTTGTAATATATCTTTATAGTATGTTTCATCTATTAAAATTATGTTTTTCTTCTATTCTGTTAGAAATATGGCTGATGATAAATGCATTATTGATTGTGGACAACACGTACTATTTTGATAAGAAAATATATTTTTATCTCCTTGTCAATAAGAAAGGCATGTATAGTCACAATAACATGGTTATCATACCTGATTAAAGATATTGGAGAAGCATCATTGATGTTGCCCAATGGGGCATCTTTGCAGATGAAAAATGTTCTCTATTCTCCTAAGTATAAGAGGAACCTTCTTAGCTTTAAAAATATACGTCTCAATGGATATCATTTAGAGATGGTTGATAAGGAAGGAAAAGAATATATTCATATTACCCAAATTATTTCATGCTAAAAACGTGTACTTGAAAGCTTTCCTTGTATATCTTCAGGATTATATTTTACACGTATTAAAGTGATGGAATCACATACGGTATTAACCAGGAAGGTTAATGACCCGGAGATATTTAAAATATGATATGAAAGACTTTGACATCTGGGTGTCATTTTGTTGGGCCGGATTATTACTAGTTCTCATAGACACCCACTGAAGGATTATAAAATTTTAATAAATAATGAATATGTATGTTCAACATGCTCAATGGGAAAGCTGATAACCAGACCTTCGACAACTAAGGTGACTGGTGAATCCCCTAAATTTTTAAAAAGAATACAATGAGGTATGTGTGGACCAATACATCCATTATACGGAGGTATTTTATGGTTTTAATCGATGCATCGACTAGATGGTCCCATGTTTCACTTCTATCTACAAGAAATGTAGCCTTTGCAAGGTTATTAGAATAAATTATCAGGCTTAAAGCATAATTTTTAGATTATCCCATAAAGAATATTCGTCTTGATAATGCTGGTAAATTTTCATCAAAATCATTTTATGATTATTGTATGGCAGTTGGAATACATGTTGAACATCCAGTATGCTATATACATACCCAAAATGTGTTGGCGTAGTCATTAATTAAAAGACTCCAGATTATTGCTCATCCAATGTTATCAAGGACAAAACTGCCTATAAGTGCGTGGGGTCATACTATTTTGCATGCTACAGATTTTAATAGGGATCCGACCCACTGCATATAATTTATATTCACCACACCACTTGTTATGGGCAAAGAGCATGATATTTCACATATAAGAATATTTGGTTGTGCAGTATATGTGCCAATAGCACCATCAAATCATACAAAAATGGGTTCACAACGCAGACTTGGTATATATGTTGGTTATGATTCTCCCTCAATTATACGATATTTAGAGCCATTAACAGGGGGATGTATTTACCACAAGATTTACAGATTGTCATTTTGATGAATCCATGTTCCCTTAATTAGGGGGAGAAATGACTACTTATAACAAGCCAAAAGAAATTGATTGGAATGTATCACGATTGCATATATATGATCCTCGTACCAATGAATGTGAACTTGAAGTTCAATGGATCATTCAATTGCAAAATATTACAAATGAAATACCTGATGCAGTCACTGATACTAAAATGGTAACCAAGTTATATATACCAGCTGTCAACGCTCCTTCAAGAATTGAGATTCCCAAGACCCCATTTAAAGAAAAACAAGTACAAAATAAACCACGATAAAAACACGAAAGACCAATTGGCACCAAAGATTCAGCTCCTAGAAAAAAGAAGCGAGAAAAAAATAAAGCTCATGAAAAGAGGGATCTCCAATGTGAAAAGGAAGAGGAAATTATGAAACCTTCATAGCATGATAATAAAAAATCGATGGGGAATAATATTTTTGAAAACATTGAAAATTCAATTTTCTTTGTAGATGATGGTCAAATAATGAATCAGTATGAGACTGAAATTAGTGATATATTCATCGACAATGTGGCTATAGATATAGAAATAAATATAGATAATGATCCAGAAACACGATCTATTGATGAATGTCGACAAAGAAATGATTGGCAAAAATGGAAAAAGAAGCTATTCAGGTGAGCTAAATTCCCTATCAAAAGCGTGAGAGTGTTTGGGCCAATAGTACCAATACCGGAAGGGATAAAAACCAATCAGTTATAAATGGGTGTTTGTGAGAAAAAGAATGAAAATAATGAAATTACGAAATGTAAACCAAGACTCGGTTACTCAAGGTTTTTTTCTCAAATGCACGGTGTTGATTATGAAGAGACATATTCTCTTGTAATGGATGGAATTATTTTTCAATATTTGATTGCCATGGAAGCAATTAATAAATTAGATATACAGTTGATGTGTCACACCCACCCCTTCTACCGAGGTAAATGTGGCACCCATCAGTTAAAATTCCCTTTTAACTGGAAACTGACACCCTGTTTTAAACAAAATCAGACCTACAAATCACAATTTACAATTTCTCACCAAGTACAGGTTCAAATACATAAATACAATAAATATAATCACTCTAATTTGCGGGTACAACCGCTACAAGATCATGGCACCAATAACAAGAAAGAAAGAAAGAAAGAGGGACCCACTGCGAGTCTCTGGACTCAACCCCCGACTAGCTACTATACTCGATCGAGGGCAATCTAGGGTCCCGCTCCCCTGCAGACTACAGACACATTCAGATTGGTCGGTGAGTGGCTTAATAATTTCAAATACTAAAATACGAGTGTATATAAAGTATATAAATACCAACTTCTCAAATAATTTTTCCAACTTTTCCAAAATAACGAAATTCTAGCAAAAATACGTCTTTAAAGAACTTTTTGAAACATAAACTCATCATAAATCAATATCAAATCAATTTTCTAAAAAAATCCAAATTGTTGTGAGAGATCGCCTCTTAAGAGCGTACAGTGGGCTTCGCCCCTCATCACAACCCAAAAATAACAAGTAATATAAAAAAATTCATTCTCAATTCCACGACTGAAAAACTCTCCCCACTTAGCGCCGTCGCGACTAGGGTTAGGGAGCCGCCAGGTCTTCGTACCCTGACGTTGGCCCATCGGTCCCATGTGGTGACTACGGGATCCCGATGTATAATCCAATCGGGGCTCTACGCTCCCACCGATCCGGACAAATCAACACTCGGGTCCACCACGCCACCTCTAAAAGGCTGGCCCGTGGGGACCCACTACTGCGATGAGTCGGGGCCTTAGCCCGCGTCACCATCCAAACCAACATGTAGATGCGTGAATAATACAAAGCTGTATAAATCATATCACATGGTCCTTATCCGGGACATTCACGATACGATACATGCATAATACCGAGTAAAAGTCCAAATATAAAAATACCATTCCTATGCCGGGAATGAAAAACCCGATCCCACAAATATTGTCGGTAAAACATTTTTAATACATGCACATGATTTTCACAAATCATTCCAAATCAAAAGCATATATAACCATCCAAAAAAATAAATTCATGAACCGAATAATTAAATCACATATACATGTATTTATACTATTTATAAATATGTATAATTATACGAAAATTGATGTATCAATACGATTATCGGGAACATCAACGGCAAATAAATATCACGTATACCTCAACATTATACGCTAATTAAACATGATAAAAGAAATACTTAAACAATTATTTTCAAAATACTAGCCATTAAATAATTATTTCAAAATAATAATAATTAATCAATTATTTAAAATAATAGCCACTACCAACTCACCTTCTCTCCTTGGGTTTCTTGCTAGACCCGAACTCCCTCCCAAGCCTAATCAACACCTAACGAGGGATAACATAATAAAATAAATAAACAATTATGACAACTAAAAACATAATTGAACCCAACAGAAAAATACATGAAAGCAATAACCGACTCTCAATTGGGCGCACTCACTCCAATCGGTTCAAAACCCGATCTTGCGATAATCAAATTGGTCTCCAATTGCACTTAAGCCCAACTCAATTTGGGCTAGACCATTCTGAACCAACCTCAAATTCACTGAACCCGGTTTAATTAAACCCACTAGCCTTGAACCAACTTAATTCTTATACAAATTCTGTTGAACCAGCTTGGTTCAACCGAACCCAATTCTCTTCCAATTGGTTCAGCCCAAACCTTTTAGCCCAACATCTAAAACCAAACCCAAATCAACTTCAACCAATTTAATTCAACCAAACCATTTAAGTCCAACCACACTCAACTTGATTTGATCAAACCCTGGACTGGATCAATTCAATTAAAACCCAACTACTTCAATTCTCATCCAAAACCCAATTCCAATTCAATTAAATGGACTTGGTTAAACCAAATCAAACTCAACTCAATCAATTCAATTCAACTCAACTAAATCAATTTGGCTAAACCCAACCAATTCAAATCCAACCATCATCATTAACACCTTAATCATCATAATCATCAACTTAATTAATCAAACCAAAACCCTAATCTCGAGTGCTACAGAATTGCTACTGCAGAATACTGAAAAATCTCATCTCCATTTTTCATGAATTTCATCACAAATATAAGGTTTTTTCCAAACAACTCAAGTATTCAACATCAATCAACAATAAACCATGCTTTCTACCATTCAAAAACCAAACTAAACTCATAAAACAAGCTAAAATTTAGCATGGTTGCTCAAGCTTTTTAATTAAAATTTATACATCATTTAAACCAAAAATAAAACTTTACCAAGGACTCCGTGAACTCTCCCTAGCGATCTCTAAGTTCTCCACCTCAAATATCCTATTTTTTTCCTCTCATTTCTTCATAAATTCTCGGGATTCTTGTAGCGTATGAAGGATGAAGAGAGATGAACAAATTCTAGATTTTTTTCTCCAATCTTATGATTCAGCCGAAATTTACATTTAGTCCCTCAAAACATAATTTCTTACAAAACAGTCCCTGAAAAAAACTCACAAATGGTCCCTGAATTATAAAATAGTATTCTCAAAAGATCCTTTCAAATTATCCAATGGTCCTTTAAGTATAACACAATATTTCAAAAAGGTCCCCACCTCCTTACCTTTCAGTTCTTGGTTTTCAGAAACATTTCATATCAATCCTTTTTTTATTTATTCTTTAACCCAAAAATCTTTTAAAAAAACTTTTTACACTTAGGTCCTTATTCTTTCCACTTGGGGTTTCTCAACAAGATTACTCGTAGAAAAAAATCTTACTCGAACTCGTAGTAATACCCTGAATATATTTTCCAACATGTATCCAAAGGTTCAGGGTATTACATGATGGATGTTGTTAGAGCATATCTATATGGATTACTTGAAAATGACATATATATGAAAATCCCTAAAGGATATATAATAACATGCATTACAAATCAACAACATTTATACTCTATTAAATTACAGAGGTTTCTTTATGGGTTAAAATAATCTGGACGAATGTGGTATACCTATCTCAGTTAATATCTTATAAAAGAAGGATACTAAAATGATAATATATGTCCATGTGTGTTTATTAAATGTTATATTAACGGTTTTGTTGTGATAACAGTATATGTGGATGATTTAAATCTTGTAGGCACTCCTCCTGAAATTGCAATTGCAGCATCATATCTGAGGAAGGAATTTGAAATGAAAGATTTAGGAAAGACCAAATTCTGTCTTGGTATACAAATTGAGCACTCATCTTCTGGAATATTTGTCTATCGGTCAACCTATACAGAAAAGGTGATGAAAAGATTCAATATGGAGAATGCTTATCCATTAAGTACTCCAATGGTTGTTCAAACACTTGATGATCTATTTTGTCCACCTGAAGAAGGAGAAATCATTCTTAGTCCAGAAACTCCGTATCTAAGTTCAATTGGCACATTAATGTATCTTGCAAATAATATAAGACATGATATAGTTTTTGCTACAAATCTTTTAGCAAGATACAACTCTATACCGACACAAAGACATTGGAAAGACGTGAAAGATGTGCTACTTTATTTACGAGGAACTAGAGATCTAGATTTATTTTATCCACAGAAATCTTCATCCAATCTCACAGGCTTCACTGATGTTGGGTATCTGTTTGATCCTCACAAAGGGTGATCTTAGACTGGATACATATTCTTTTATAATAGTATAGCTATCTCATGGTGTTCCACGAAACAAACTCTTACAGCTACTTCATCAAATCATGCTGAAATTCTAGTTCTCCATAAAGCAAGTCGAGAATGCCAGTGGTTGCGATCTATGATTGGTCATATACAGTCATCATGCAAATTACCAACTGCTACAACAAATGCTATAGTAATTTATAAAGAGAACAGTGCTTGTATTTCTCAAATACAAGGAGGTTACATTAAAGGTGATAGACGAAGCATATCTCACCAAAAATTTTCTACATCCGTGACCTCCAGAAAGAAGGTGTTATAGAAGTTTAAAAGATTCAATCTAATGAGAATCAAGCCGATCTATTCACCAAATCACTCCTTAAGTACATTCACAAAAAATTTATACATAAAATCGGGATGAAAAGACTCAAGGATGTAAGCACTTCTAATATAAGTTGAAAATTATTTATTTAAGGGGGAGACTATACTCATTTTCCCTTTGCCAAGGTTTTATCCCAATGGGTTTTTTCGAGTTAAGGGTTTTAATGAGGCAGTAATTCTCTAATATATAAAGGATAGTGTACTCTTTTTCTTTAGCCAGGTTTTTATCACTCTGGGTTTTTCCTAGCAAGGTTTTAATGAGGCATATCTTTTGGCTGTATGCATCCAAGGGGGAGTAACCATCTAGATGTTACTGTAGCAGGTATCATACTGTAGTAGCTGCCAGCTCTGTTACATTCCACTTACCAGTGTATTTTGAATTGTTGGATCAAATTAATCTTGACTATTCATTCAACCCTTAAATGCTTATAAATACCCCCCTCCCCACCCCCCAACTTATGTATTGTAAACATATAGAAGAGAAGAAGAGACAGATAGGAGGAAGAAAGAAGAAGAACTACATTATCAAAAGCGTTTGGTAAATATTTTGGCTCTTAATATTCATTTTATACTTATAATATGTTCCCATATATTTATATATATGTTAAGAAAAGTTGATTAAAATTAGTTGGTCACCTACATTTTATAAAAATGTTCATTATTTTCCAAAACTACCATTATTTAAAACTTCACAAGTGGAGTATATAATTTAATACTTAGTTGATTGTGATTTATTGAAAATTATACAAGTACATTAAATTAAAGGGTAAATTTAGAAATAATTATTTAATGTTGCACAAAATTTCTAATCGACAAGTAAAAAGGACGAAAAAAGAACCGCAGAAACGTGACAAATAAAAAGGAATGGAGATAGGATTTCTTTTAGTTCTAAGTTTATCTTTTTTAAAAAAAGTATTTCCTTAGTTATAAATAACATAAGATTGATTTCCATTTTCATAATAAAAAGCTAAAATTTTATTTTAATTATTATTTTAGTTGAATTTTTTTTTCACTAAAATGGTCATTCCCACATCAAAGTAGATTCCTTTACATTTTATTCCAATTTTTAGCACCAAATACCAATTCCAATTTACACTTAAGTCTTCTCCCACTTTTTTATGTCCACTTCCCAATTAAACTTCTTTTCCCCCTTCACATCCAAAATTTCTTTTTATTTATTTTTCCAGATGAAAACAATTACATAAATACTCTCATAAAAAAAATTATACTTATGAGTATAAGTATCTTTACATCCATGTAAACTTAAACTTTTTGTACATATATCACTACTATATTAACAAAGTTACTTCATCGTAAATTGATAAAATATCTAAAATACTGATATATATATATACACACACATAGTTCTTTTCATCAAGATATGTATGTACATAAAGAAGAACTATGGGCTAGCCTAACGGTAGCTACTCACGGTAACTACCTGTGATTATGATTGAAAGGTCTCGAGTTCAAACCTCTCAAATTGCAATTCATATTTAGGATCCCATGTAGGAGTTCTGTGTGAGGATTACCTCTTATTCTCCTCTCCAGGGTTGTATGGCGGGCAGTTATTTCTGAGAGGACAGTCAAGCCACCGTAACTGATGTACCTCCGTACCTTCTTATCATTACTTTGTCGCTTGTCGACTTTGTCAATATATATATATATATATATATAAGGCATTTGATCTAGTTTTTGTTTTTATTTTTACTCATTAATTCATACAACGTTTTTAAAAACTTTATACATGCAAACAAAAACAAAGTTTGATAAGCTACAAAGATAGGTTCTCATGGAAAACAAATCAAAGTATGAAAAGGAAAGAAAACGTGGGAAGTGGGGAGAAAAAAAGCTAAGTGCGATGATACATACTTGCACCAAAACTAAAACATTAGATTGAGAATATTATGACATTATTTTTCTTAAACGAAAAGAATATTATTACATTGTTGATTGACAGATACCATATTATAATATTAACAAAATTATGCATTCATAATGATAATAATGTTATTTAAAAAAATACACCATATTTGAGTGGGGGATTAATACTATAACCAAATAAGTTATGAATATATATTTATATATAAATCTAAATTTATAACTAAACATATTTCATATATAATTTTAAAAATTAATCAAATTTTATTGTTATTTAAAAATATAAAGAAAAATATATTTCAATTTCTTAGCATATGAAGTATAGTATGATTCAAACCACTAATCATCCATGTTTCTATCCCACATTTTAATTACTAAGACATTCTATACAATTTTTTTTCTTCTTTTTCACATCTTAATTACTAAACTATTTTTATACTAATTTTTATTTCTCTTTCTCATTTTTTCTCTGGTCTCTCATTCACCAATTGATAATTATTTTTTTTTTTATTTTTTATTTTTCTTCCTTTTCAATTTTTATCATGGCCTAGATATACAAAATACTTTGTAAATTTTGATTGGGAAATTACATCGTTATCCATTATTTTGAAAATCTAATAATGAAAATAATAAATAATTTAAATATATAAATATGATAGTTTGAAAATGTTGTGATAAAAAAACAAAAAAAATATAATAAATATATCACATAAAAACTTGAAATTACTCTTTCATGGAGCATATATTTACTGTCTTACAATTATTTGTTTAGGTCGGTAAAATCTTCAAAATAGTCCCTCTATTATACCTATTTAGCCTTTTTAGTCTATCTGTTATGAAATTTGTCTTTTTGGTCCATTTTATTTTTCTTAAATGAGAAATGTTGATTTTTGCTCTAACTACCATCATCATCGCCATCCACTTTTGTTGACATGGCATCCACGGCTACTGACGTGGCCAAGTTTAATATAAAAAGTTCAATTAAATGTTTAAAATATTGTTAAAAATTGCCACTTCAATTCGTATCCAACTCCCCAAGATCTGAAATTTCCACCCCGACATCCCCTAACCTATTTTTTTTCAGCCACCACCATGCCTCTTCTCTGAAGTAGGTGAGCATCTCAAACTCGACCATCCTTGCCTCCACCTCCTGAGTACCCTGATCTCCACCACTTCTCCTCCCTTTTCATTTTGAAGTACCCCAGGCATCAGCTCCGCCATGTGGTACCTCCTCATTAACTTCCACAACCCTGCTTGCAGCTCCGACTCTCCTCTCTCCGTCACTTCTAATCCTAACTTCGCATATCTCTTCTACATTCTGTTTTTCTCTTCGTTTAGGCTTATTGTCAATCCCATCTGGCCCACAAGCTCAATTATTGCGACACCGGCGAGTTATAATGATGAGAAGATGCAAGAGCAGCTGGTGGAGTGGCTGGAAGCACATGAGTATTAGAAGAGGAACAATGGGATAGATCATGTGTTTATTTGCTAGGGACCTAGCTAATGCGCTGGCCAAGGTCATCGATCAGGTAGGGAATGGGGTGCTCTTGCTCTCAGATTTTGGGAGGTTGCAAAAGTTAATTAGAACAACAATGTCTATGGAGTTTTTTTCATTGTTAGAACCGTATTATGTATGTTTACAGTGGTTAATCCTTGATTGTTCAAGAGCAATGGCTTCATTTAGATAGTACTGAGCTTGTATCACGAATACTTGTATTATGGTCAACAACAATGCATAATTTATTTTGTGTTTAATGTATCATGATGTAATTGATACATCAACAACAACTAATTCACAACAATGTACAATTTAGCATATCCTTGTTTGTATCATGATGTTTCATTGATCCGCAACAACTAATTCACAAATCAATAAATTGATACAATCCGTAATTGATACAACAACAATTGATACACTTTGTATTCCATACAACAATAATTGGTATAAATAGTTGTTACAATTGTAATTCATACTACATGTCTACAACAACAATATAATGCCCTAATTTTCTTTTACAACAACAAAATTGAATCCAAAATTTCAAAATTCATTCATGACAAGAATTTTTTGGTAATAAATACATATGGCTAGCATTGCATGACAACAATAACTAAAGTTTAACAAAAAAATATGGTACTTGATATAAGAAGCATGCCTACCATTATACAAAATATTTCCAACCACACCATTGCATGAAGTATAACAAAAAAAAAAAAAATCAAAATATATAGAAAATCATCCATGAATAGAATGGTTCCTTGCTTCAAAATCAATATGATGCCTATCAGTTGTAGCATTTATTGTACATTTGTACTGCCTTGGGTTGGAAAGTCTACAACATCAGTTATTGTAGATGTTTGCTGGCTTGTTCCTTTATTTTGGTTTTTGTTTGCAAAAATCCTCCTATACTTTAGTGCCTGATAACCAAAGAAACATTTAGCATTAACATTATTACTAGAAAAGTTTAATGAATATCAAGTTAAGGTTAAATAATCATAACAACAAAATTAAGATTCAGAAATCCTAAGCTGTGGTTAAATCAAAGTAGCCATTACAATTAGGTCTCTAGCAGTGACGAATGAAGCTGCATTTGGAACTTCCCTTCTAACAATTAATTCACCAGTGTAAGCACCCTGCAAAAATTGATGGGGAGTATGTTTCATTTTTTTTTTTTTTTGTAATTAGCACAAAATAACAAAATTGGAGAAGACTAGAGATTAGTACTAAGCAATAATGGGAATTAATTCATACTCTAAGAGTTCTAATTGCACTTGCACCATGAGTACCAGCACCAACTGGCCTTTTCTCCCCTCTTGATACTTTTGTAGACACTTTTGTTCTTTCTTGCCCTTCTTGCCCACCTGAATTAATATTGCCTTCACATGGTGTCTGAGTTACCTCAGCTTGGGGACTACCACTTGAGACCTTCATAATCATGATAACTATTATTAGACTATGCCCAACAATTATAGTATGACAATTTGCATTAAACAACAATTAAAAAAAACTTACAACATCATTTTTTTGGACATCTTCTCTTATTGTGACCTTCATGGCATATCCTGCACTCGAACACTCTCCCATGTCTAGAAAATTTTGTTTTACTTCCATTTTTTCCTTCCAATAGCTCCTTCGTCCTCTTCTTAACAGGTCTACCAAACATCTTCTTCACAATTGGGGGTAGCAATGGCCCTTCCACACTTGTTGCCCAAAAATCCCTACACTTTACCGGATTAACAGTAAAGTTATAAGCCTTGCAATAAGTCTCCTTTGTAAACCATTTGGACACAAAGTCAAGTGGATATACCGTATTAAATAAAATTACAGCCAATGCATGTTCACATGGGATTCCACTTTTGTCCCATTTTCCACAAGAACAGTTATGGTTAGCCAACTGCACTACAAACCATTCCTTTGCTTACCATTCCATTCTGCTTGCCATTTTAAACATTTCCTTTTCTCTTTTTCAATCTTGCTAACAATATTAGGGCCATAATTTGAATTCCACTTCATTGCATATTGTCTCTTGGTAGCTTTCCTAGTCATTACATACTATCTCATATCTTCAAGCATTAAGATAATTGGCTTGCTTCTAGATTGTAGAATCACTCCGTTAAATGTTTCACACATATTGTTATCAATTACTTCACACTTAACCATGTCATTGAAGTAGGTTTGGCACCAACCTGAGATAGGCTATTTATCTAATAATTCTTCCACAACTTGTACTCGTCCTTTTAGTTTGCGCATTTTTTCAAGTTGTTTCTGCATTTCAGGTTTACTGGTGGACCTTGCAACATTACAAAACTGAAACTGAAGCTCTTTTCCTTGATAAATTTTTCCCCACATTGCATAGATGTGTCCTGCACACATTCTATGTTCAATTAGAGGTAACAAGTCATTGACTGCATGTATTAATCCTTGTAATAAAAAAAATGAACACATTACAATAATACAGTTGTACTTAATGGAATTTTAGCTAGAACAATTTTTTTCTCACCTTTTGCATGTCACTAACTAGTGACCAACCAAGGCCATCACCAATTAGAAGATCAGCCTTTAATGGCTCAATAAACCATGACCAACTTTCAGTTATCTCCTTCTCCACAACTGCCCAGGCTATGGGAAACATCTTGTTATTGGCATCCCTTCCCACCGCTACAAGTATTTGTCCTTTCAATAAACCTTTCAAAAAACATCCATCGAGGCTAATCAATCTCCTGCAACCATTAATAAATCCATCCCTAACTACTTCTAAACATATATATATATATATATATATCTTCTTAAACATTGGTAAATCAGTTGGTCTTTTTCTCTCAGATACAACAAGAACACTACTACTAGGATTTGTTGTTTTTAGTTCCAATGCATAATTGTTCAACACAATAAAGTCCTCCTTGAATTTCCTTTCAATCATTTTTAATACCAAATTCTTAGCATTTCTCCAAGTCTTATTAGTAATAAAAACCCCTAACTCTTTTCTCACCATTGCCTTTAGGTGTCTTGGCCTAATGAAGGGCATCGAACTTATCACCTAACCAACCTTGTTAGCAATTGTAGTGGCTATCACCCTTTTATTTCTTGCAACCCCAAGAAGACAGGTATGTTCTAAAATGCAATGCTTGACAACAAACAACTTCTCCCTACTACACCAAGAACACAATATTAGCCATTTATAACCTTTTGAAGAACATGTAGCCCTCACTCTCTTTGCATCATTTTTAATATATCTGAATTCAAAGCCTTTCCTAGTCGAAAACTCGACAAGCTCCTTCTTGAATAATGTTAAAATTTGGAAGTTAAGCCCCAAAAAAAATCTTGCAAGGCAATATTTGGGTCATGGTACTTCTTACAAGTCCTACGTCTGTTTGCATCATCAACATTGGTGTCCTAGTTGGTGTCTTCATAGCTTCCAGGATTTGAAGATGAAATGTAGTCACTTTTATACCTACTTACTTTCCTCATCTCATTAGCATCTGTATTGATATTAGTAGGTTGCCTTATGTATCCATCATCTTCATCATCATTTGCATCCTTATTGTCTTGAATTGTTTTTTCCAACTGGGCATACTTCCTCACATTTTCCATGGTTGTTTCTCATTCATCATCAACGTCTGGATTCATCACTGGTATAGTTAATAAATTTTCTTCATCCTCTTTGCTTGATTCACCACTTTGGCTCACATCAAGCTCCATTACATCTGTGGGTTAATCTAATGAGTTAGGATGATCTAATAAGGTTTCAGGCAGGTTCCTTTCCTGTTAAGAATCTAAAGTATCTACATAGATACTCAATAATCTGTGTTTTGTCAGCTGCTCAACCATACCAACAAGGTTATTATTATCATCACAAACCTTTATTACATCCCCCCCTTCCCCTCCCAAAAAAAAATCATCCATGTAAGACAAATTCACAGTTTTTTTGATGTCATATCCTAAGTCCTTGACATCTCCTAAGAGATCCCAATAACAGAGTTTGTCAGGATCAACACTAAATTCTGACACCTTTCCATTCACATATGTAAGCTTGACTTCACTTGTAAATTGCCCTCCATGATGATATTTTAGAATGTATTCATCCCACTCAAACATTTTTTTTGATGAATAAATATCAAGATTTTGGATATAAATTCAATATAATTTAGTATATCTAATATGATCTCACAGAACAAGTTTATTAATGGCAAGTAAGGACTATAACTATATTGTGAAACCTAATGCCAACAAGAATCTACAGAAACAGATTCAAGAGCTTCTTTATAATTCTCCAAAAAAAAAACCCATTTTTTAAATAAAAAAGAACTAAACCCCAACTCCATGGATTCTATCTCAATATTATAAGCATCCATAAGAACACATTAAACAAAGATAGGGCCTGTAAATCGGAGATAGATGGGGGAATTTGTATGAAAAATATAGCATTAAAATTTGGAAACAAAAGCACAAGAATCAACTGAAACTCATCTAGCAAATTTTTTAAGAGAAATACTTATACCCATGAAAATCTTAAAGAAGCCAAGCAAAAAAGAAAGATTAAAAACCTAAACCCCTAATCACTCACAGGTTAAGGGTTCAAATACATGGCATGTCCACATTTTTCCATAAAGAGAAACATGATAAAGAGAACCAGAAAAAAGGAAAACCTTGAGAGTGGCCTTATAGTGATGACTCGGAGGGTGCTCAGGAGTGGAAATCAGCAATGGTCGCTCAAGGGGGAAGCTTGGTGAAAGTCTGGGTGGTCAACCAGTTGGGGACGAAGAAAGAGGGAAAAAAGGGAAAGTGATGGGGGGTTGATGAAATTTCGGATCTTGGTGAGTTAGATCCGAATTGATGTGGCAATTTTTAATAGTATTTTAAATATTGGATTGAATTTTTTATATTAAACTTGGCCACATCAGTAGCCATGGATGCCATGTCAGCAAAAGTGGATGGCGATGATGATGGCAACTAGGGCAATGACCAACATTTCTTATTTAAAAAAAAATAAAGGGACCAAAAAGACAAATTTAATAATAGAGGGACTACAAGGGCCAAATGATCATAATAGAGGGACTATTTTGAGGATATTACGGTTTAGGTTATAGTTATTTATAAAATAAATTATTTACTCTTTAAAAGAGATTCATTAGTATCCCTTTATATGCTGTTTAAATATGTTGAAACAACTGCTGGCTCAATCCCCCAACAAATATATATATATATATATATAAAATTAATTTTCACCTGAATATTATTTATTATTTTAACACATAAAAATATTACACCTTTTTGGTCGCTAAGGGTTGAAATGCACAAAATGATGGGGAAAAAAATAGACCCAGTCCAAATCAAAGCACATGCTTTAAATTAAAAACATACATGATGTAAATGCACATATATTCTATTATTTTTTATTTATATGTTTTTCTTTTTCTTGAAAAAGTATTTCTTTAGTTATAATTAGCATAAAATTGATTTCTATTATCATAATATCAAACTAAATTCATTTTTTTAAAAATTATTTTCTTTTTGTTGAAAAATTTGTTTTTCACTAAAAATGGTCGTTCTCACATCAAATTAGGTTCCTTTTTCATTTTTATTCCATTTTTTTAGCGCCAAATACCAATTTACACTTTTTTTATGTCCACTTCCCTATTAAGCTTCTTTTTTTCCCCTTCACATCCAAATTTCTTTAATTTCGGAAGAAAAATTACATATATACTCTCATTAAAAAAACTTATAGGTATACATATCTTTTACATCCATGCTAACTTAATCATCTTAAATTGATATAATATTTGAAATACTGATATGTGTATATATATAGTTTTTTTCGTCAAGGTATATGCGCATAAGGCATTTGATCTAGTTTTTGTTTTTTTATTTTTTTACTCATTGATTTATTCAACTTTAAAAAAAAAAGTATATATGCAAACAAAAACAAAGTTTGATAAGCTACAAGGATAGGTTCCAATGGAAAACAAATCAAAGAAAAGTATGAAAAGGAAAGAAAACGTGGGAAGTGGTGGGAAGTGGGGAGAAAAAAAAGCTAAGTGTGATGATATTTGCACCAAAACTAAAACATTAGATCGAGAATATTATGACATCTTTTTTTGTTAAAAACAAAAAAGAATATTATTACATTGTTGATTGACAGATACCATACTAGTTTTAATAAATATTAACAAAATTTCGCATTTATATTACCCTAAATTTATAACTAAACATATTTCATATATAATTTTTAAAAATTAATCAAAAATTTATTATTATTTAAGAATATAAAGAAAAATATATTTCAATTTCTTAGCATATGAAGAAGTATAGTATGATTCAAACCACTAATCATCCATGCTTCTATCCCACATTTTAATTACTAAGTCATTCTATACAATTTTTTTTTTTATTTTTTCGCACATCTTAATTATTAAACTATTTTTATACTAATTTTTTTATTTTTTTCATGTTTTTCTCTTGTCTCTTATTCACCGAAAAATTTTAAACTAACTCACATTTTTTATTCTTTTTTTCTTTTCTATCATTTTAACTTTTGCAAAATAAATGAATATTGTTGATGGAGTGTTTATAACAAGTATAAAATAAAAAAATATGAATAAAAAAAATTAAATACAATAAAAATTAAAGAACAATAAAAAAATTATGTAAAAAATAATAATAATAATAATAATAATAATAATAATAATAATAATAATAATAATAATAATAAACTTGCAAAAAAATTAATTAAAAACCACCATAGTTCAATTTTTTTCTACATAAAAAGTTAAGGTTTTACATTATTATTTAAAAACGTCAAGATTTTGACTCCTATCTAGCAAATTAATTGAGGAGTCATAGCGTAGCTTAGTCATATTTATCAAAATAAAATAAAATAATTAAAATAAAAATACCTTAATAATATAAAATTGAAAAATAGTGATTTGATATGTATAAAAAAACAGTAGCCACAACCAAAATAAACAAAAAGAGTCTCCTCCTAAATTATAATTGCAAAAAGTAACCAGGGTTTATGAAAAATCTTTTACAAAGGACTTGATGCCAACATACATACAAATGGCGAGAATCTTGTGATTAGGATGTAAAATGTAAATAGAATTTGATTCATTTTCCCAAAATTATATTTGAAAGCTAAAAATGTAGTTCGTTTGTGATGCGGGAGGGGCCCACACAGGACACGTGAACGGCATGGCTTTTCTTTTGATTGCTCTTTTAGACTCATGTAGGGGATGGAATAACTGTCTCGACTCACGGGCCCTGGGTTTTGTCTACCTGAATAAAAAGCGTTTGGACATAAGGTCTGTAAACGCGGCGGGTCCCGGACATGGCTTGATTGTCCGGATTTAAATCCCGGGTCGGGTCCCGGACATAGAAATTCGGACAACCGGCCCTTTTTAACCCCTAAAACTTTAAAAGTCCTCACAACCTTAGGGCCCATTTGTTTTTAAAGTCTCATTCTTCTAAAAAACTTTAAACATCTATTGTTTTTTTCTATTAAGACTTAGATTTTTTTCTATAATTTGAGTTGAGTTTTGGATTATTAATGTTTTTTTACATTTAATGTGAATTAAATTATTTTTTTGTATAATTTAATATTTGAGCTGAACTTAAAAAAATAACTTATAGAATTCGGAAAAAAATTTGGACATCCTGACAACCGGGTTTTAAAATAAACCGGGTTTGGACATACCAAGTTTGTCCCGGATTTAAAAACCGGCCGGTCCCGGACACAAGTTTTTTTCTATTTATATTAGTAGTTGTCCGGACCCGGTTTTGTCCCGGACCCGAATTTTTTTGCCACCCCTAGACTCATGTGTTGTTGTTAGAAAAGTTGGCAAATGATTCAAATTCATTTCACCTGACACAATGCATTTATCCCCTTAAACTTTTTTTGTTATTTTTTTGTTATTTTTTTAAACCATGTGATTTTTGGATGTTTTTAGCTTGTGGATACAAGACACTAAACTATAGTAAAGTTTATGATCTAAATTTTTAATTTGAATCAAAAATAGTTATCTAATTTAAATTTTTGTTTCACCGGATGATTACCGGAGATATTCTAGTCTATTTTTGATAATATATATGTCGAAAATTTTCTGTCATCATATATAGAGTAAATTTTTTGGTAGGTTACCCATCTTATGTTTTTTTTTCAAAACGGTATCCCACCTTTAATTTGTATCAAAAAAAGTACCCAAAGTTGTGTTTTTTTATTTCAACTGCAGTGACCCTCGACCAAATCCTGTCATTTAGGCTGATGTGGCCGTTGGGGCATTGCTTTGTTGCCACGCAAGCAAAGCCACATCACCCAATAGCCATGTGGACTTCACCCTGGCTTAATTTTAACATTTCCCTTTCATCCGAGAAGAGAAGGCCAGGCAATATGGACTTCCATCATTTCCATCATTTCTCCACTGGAAAGATAGATGTAATTCCTCTCATCCGAGAAGAAAAGGCCGGGAGATATGGATTTGGAGAAGGAGGAGTGTCGAGTGAATTGAAGGGAGAGAGCACGAAACCTAGACACTAAGAAGTTCAAAGCAAGACCGCAAGGGAAGGAGGAAGTCGCTTTCTCCTTTGTTTTAATTCTATTTTTTTAGGAAGCAAGATCATATTGGTTAGTCCCACGATTTTTGTCTCAGAAAATCATATTGGTTGATTCAATCTACGGGCTTAGCATGGTTGATGCTGGTTGCGGGTATAGATTTAGGGTTCATTGTGTAATGTGTTGTCTTTCATATTGTTTAATTTTAAACTAACTTTGTTGTACCACAACAATGAGGGCAGGATTTGAATGAATGGATGTGTTTTGAGTTTTGAGTATGAATTTTATTTTGGTATGATGTTATACTGAACAAAAAAAACACACAATATTAACTCACTCCAACCTGAATGCATAAGACTCATATTCATTTGGATTGAATTAACTGCACAAAAAATTTTAAAGATTTCACCTGGACACTACAAAAACAACAGAAAAAAAAAACTGGAGAAAACTGCAGTGAGAAAAATTTGGGTATGGACATCACAAAAGCTGGAGAAAAAAAACTAGGCGTTAAGTCTGCTATTCTGTAATGAAATTGGGTATGCATTTTAACTTTTTGTATGAACACTATGAAAAACTGGGGGAAAAAAAGTCTGGATTGAAAAAGTCAGTATCTGCTATTGATTCAATGGTAATAAGTTTTCTACAAAATTGTGTGCTAAGTCTGTAGAATTCTAACCTCTTATTTGCGGGGTTTACATAATACCAAGCCTCGCAAAAATTCTAAGTCTCGAGGTTTACAAAATTGAACTATTTCCGTAATATTGTAGTTTTTTTACAACATACCTAGAACCAGTGAAGCACCAGAATTCTATACAAAATACCTAGAACCAAGAAGACCGTAGTTGCAATTGCATAGTAACTCTCTCTCTCAGGTAATTGCTCAATGGCCTCCAACCCCTCGGTGGCAACCCGGATCTTCCTCTTCTTGTCGAGACATCCGGGTCTCGTTGGATTCCCCCTTCTTTGTTTTTTTAACTTGAGCTGGTGGTAATGGTTTGATTGTTTGTTTTTTTGTCTATATTGAGCTACCCGGAAAGCGTAATTAATCCAATCTATTAATAAAAATTGCAACAAAGATTCAATATATTCAAAAAATAATTAACTCACATGTGCTTTTTTGTTAGTCAACCTAACTTGGTTTGCTCTTGTCACTTCACTACATTCTGTAGATCCCTGCGTATGTGCATTGAATACCTGTAATTGAGCCATTAGGGAACTAATCAGAAATTAATTACTACAACACAACTTACAAAATAGATTGAGAGGTTCACATACCCCGATCACCCACTTGTGGATTAGGCAATTGTGTGGCAGGTGATTTTCCATATGATGCTCCAACTAGAACTGTAAAAAACTGCAGTGAAGCACATAAATGTGTCATCAGACTCACAGTTCATGGCAAATGTAGTTACCAGGATAAATCCAATAGTAATTAAATTCAACAATACAAGTTCTCACCTGTGATTGGTTTGGTGTGTCTATGTTAGGTGAATTTCCCTTCTGCCTAGAAGGGAAGTCCACAACATGGAACCTTTTATTGTGGCCTTGTGCACCACAAACACTACAGGTCATCCTCATACCTTTCTTACTCACCTTCCCCTTGTTGTAGCCACTTGTTTCACCAAACTCCCTTCTCCTAAGCATGGTTTTCCTGCCTTTTCTCTTGTTTATTGGTTGTGGTGGGATGATAGGAGGATGATCACTCCTTGCCCAAAAATCCCTATCATGAGTAGGGTGAAGGATGTATCTATATGTTGACATGAAGGTACTAACTTTGTAACAAGGGTGAAGGTAGTCCTCAGGCTTCTCCCAATTGTAATACAGGACTGAAATTGAATGACTACAAGGGATCCCACTAAGCTGCCACCTTCTACATGAACACTTGGACTCTACCTTGTTGACCACAAATTGACCATCAGGACCAACAACTTGGTACTTGCCTCCTCCCGACCATGTAGTATTATAGTACCAGCTATGTTGTTTGGATTTCTCAAGCTTTCTTAATATCTTAGGGCAATGTGTGGTTGTCACCCTATGCATGGCATCTCTTCTCTTTTGGATTCTCTTCATCAATTGTGTTCTTATCATTTCATTCATTGTAATGACCCCTTAACCCTAGCTTCTAAGATATTGCTGTTGAAAACCTCACAAAGGTTATTTAGTAAGATGTTACACTTAAATTGGGTGTGGAAGTGTGATCTACTCCAGTGTTTGGGTTCTATCTTTTTCATAAACTTAAATGTCCCTAAAGACATCCCTTTCAACCTCTCCATTGCTCTTTCAAAGGCAGCAAAGTAAGAAGCCTTAGCACATGACCAAAGTTGGTCCTTAATGGTTTTTCCTCTAAAGTCCTTTTTGAAATTGGTGTGAATGTGCCTAAGACAATACCTATGCTCACTGTTTGGCAAAATATCAGCTAGTGCAGGCATCAAACCCTAGTGTAGAAATAGACAAGTGAACCATATCCATCAACCCACAATCGCAACACATGCCAAGAAGAAATAAAAAGAAAGAATAAAATTCTGTTAGAAATCATTGTTAAGAGCAAATTAATTGAGAGATTTAATTTAACAGGGAACTAGTCTACTTATTGTTTGCAAATCCAATTAAATAAATAAATAATTCAGCTAACAACAATTTAATTAACATCAACACAGCAAAACCAATGATGCAGACATCAAAGGAAATACTTATACAAAGATTTAATAAAAGGATGTTCCTCACTTTCTGTCTGTCTGACATGAATGCCTAATCTTGGCTGTTAGTGATCCTCAGATCCTGTTTCAACACCTGCAGAAACTTGGTCCAACTCTCCTTGGTTTCTCTGTTGACCACAGACCATGCTATGGGATAGATGCAGTGATTGGCATCTATCCCAACAGCAGAAAACAGCTGGCCTCCATACAATCTTTTGAGCCAGCATCCATCAAGTGACACAATTTTTCTGCAGCCTGCCAGGAAACCAGCCCTTAGAGGGGCAAGACAGACATACATACCTTGAAACACTCCTTCACTGCAGTCAATGATGATAGTTGACATAGGATGTGTCCTCATCAACTCCAACCTATAGTCATGCAACATGTGGATATGTGACTCCTTATCACCATTAATGATAAGTTTAATACAACAAAAGATTTATAAAGAAAAAAAAAAATCACCTATGTGCTAAACACTTAGCCCTGTATGCCTTAAGCCTGCTGATTTCTACTTCTTGATTTGTTTTCACAGCTTGTATGATCCCAGCTATTTTTCAAGTTGGATCTGCCCTGAACTGCTCTAAGTAATGCCTTGCAATCCAGGCTGCACTGACATACCTGTTATTATGGTCCCTAGAGCACTCGTGCTTAAGCACAACTGTTTTAATTTGTACTGTGGCCTTGTCCCTCACCATGGGTGATGCCCACAAGTCGAAAAGACAACTCTTCTTACAATATGCCTTGCATTTATGCTTGGTGTTTGGCCTAAAATTCATCACATATCGATTTTTAATCCCATAATTTCTGACTACCTCCTTGAACTGTTTAAAATCTTGAAATTTCATGCCAATTCTAAAATGGGGGTTCTCCATGTCAATATCCCCATTAAATTCAGGATATCTACACTTGGGTGGAGCTAAATCTTCTCTTCTGTGGAAGATGCAGACTGTAAGTTGTCTGAATCACCATAATCACCCTCATCATCAAGGTCAACACTAGCATGTGCTCCATAATTGCCATGGGCTCTTCTTGTGACCTATCTTCATTCCCCAGGGGTTCATCATCAGATTTATCACTGAAACTATAATTAGAGTCATGGAAATCCCACTCCTTATCAACATTCTTTTCCTTCCCTTGACCACCAACTATAATTTCCTCCAATTTTGCATCATCCATAATATCATCTCCATCATCTTCTACATCTTTCAATAGCCCCACATTTGCATGATCATCTTCTGTTGTCCCAATGTCATGATCTAAAGGGTGGCCACCACTAGGAAGATTGATATACACCCATGTCTTCTTCGTACTCCCAACAGACATGGCCATCTCTAAGGCTTCTAAATCAGTTTTTATCTCCTTATAAACCCCTACACCACTCCTTCCATCCAACCATCCAATTGAAAAGCCCTCTACATCCAAACCAAACTCCTTGTCAATGCTAACTAGTTCTAATCTAGATATTTGGTCAGCACAGCAGTAATTTATGTAACCAGCAAACCCTTCTATCTCATCCAATCTGTAATGAAGCCTTATTGTGAACAATTAAGCATCTGGTATTGTAATAAAGCATGTATTTCAATAACTTATTTAAAAACCAAATATATAGACACAATCTAAACTGAAAAACTGGGAAGTAATTAAATCATATGGCATATATCATTGGGCCACAATCAATTGAAGAACAAACAAAAATTTGATTTGAACTGTAACAACAAGCATTTGTCTGCTCAATCATGGTAGGGTAATAACATGTACATAAAAATCAGAACATTTATAATTAAGGCTACAATTGAGATTACCAATGGCTACATAAATATATATAGACAATAATAATCAGGACAATTAGTCACCAATAATGACAACAACTACTTAGGACTCAACCAAGCACTTTAGAGAGCCAGATCCAGTTACATGAAATGAAAAGGAGCAGGAAAAACTAATAACTCAATTGACTATGCAACTAGAATAGACAAAATGGGGAACCGATTCACAAGACAAATGATTGGGGGTAAGAAAGTTTCCTTTTTTTTTTCAATCTGTTGGGAATTAAACTACAACACAATCACTTGGGTAAATGGCATCAACAGAAGGGATTCAAAAATAATAAAACCATAACAACCTAATTATTTCACTCAACGGAGACCCCACTGACATTAACACACTAAAAGAATAGGACATCAACAATGCGATGTAGATCTAGGCTTATATAAACACATCGAGGCTTGTTAAACCCACTGTCCATCACAACAAACACAAGCATCACATCTACTGAAGAAGAAAATGACTTACAGTAATCCATTGCTTCCTCACCCTCACGCCGAACCTCCCAGTTAACCGCCATCTACGTCGGAGAGCCAACTGAGCTTCAGCCGATAGCGCTCCTTCACCCGATTCACAGTTTGGACAAAACCCTAAGCTTCATCTATCGCAATCTCCGCCCGGTCAAGACAACGAAGCCATCGTCCAAATTTGAGATTCCCGCAAAAGGGCTTCTCTGACACATGGCACAATGGCTTCATCTCACTCAGCTTATCTTTTGTTTTGATGGGGTAGAAACCAAATGACTCAGCGGCCAGATGGAAGCCAGGTTGGAATACACCAGATGACTCAGCGACAATATCAGCCTAAATGACCGGATTTGGTCAGGGTCACCTGCCGTTGAAATAAAAACACAACTTTGGGTACCTGTTTGATACAAATTAAAGGTGGGATACCATTTTGAAAAAAAGCATAAGGTATATAACCAACCAAAAAATTTACTCCATCATATATATGATACGTTGAATGCTCAGCTGATAATTTTATCTCAGCTGCTTCAGAGAATTTTCAACATCACATTATCAAAAATAAGCCTGAATCTGTGGAATGATCATCTAGTGAAACAAAATTGAAGTTGGGTAATCATTTTGATTCAAATAAAAGTTTGGACTCCAAAATATAAAAGGGCCATAATTTGATGCCCTATAAAAAAAATTTACCCAATTCTCAGATTTATTTTATTCATATATATTGATATAGAGTCAATGATCTTTTACTTTATTTGCATAGATGCTCTTGTGTAGAGTGTTCGCATTATGCCAAGTAAACTGATTCGAATTTTAACTCACGTAGATAAAAGCACAAATATATTGATGTACTAATTTTATATATGTACATCATATTTCGTCAAAGTAAAAAAAATTGTAATTGGAAATTTTATTGTGTAGATATTAGGTTGTACATAGACAACCTAGATATTAGGTTGTACACAGACAACCTATTTAGAAAGACGACTGATTGTGACATCAAGATTTTTGAATTTTTTATGTAACTAAAATTAAATAACAACAAGTATTTAATATCATTAAAAATCTTGTTAATTTTTCTTAAGTGGATAAGTGATGACAGAGGTATACACAAATATGAAGTTAATACCTCAATAAACTTATGCCCTCACTCTATGCAAGCTGAAGTTTAAATCCATCTTTTCAGTAAAAATACGAATATTCTATGTAGTGGGGGGCGATGCTAATAAACTTATCGTTGGTTATCTTGTTAGTTGTTATAATGATATATAAATAAAAAAATATGTATATATTATATTTTGTTTATCACCTAATTTTTAACTGATTTTTTTTAAAAAAAAATTTTTAAATTAAGTGGTACGGACACAAAATGGTTGTAAAATAGTTTTGAAAGTTTATTTTAAAAAATTTTGAACATAATCTTTACTCAGGATCCAAATTTCAATAAATATTTAAATATCATTAAAATAAAAAGGATATGTTTATTTTGTTTACCACATTTCAAAATCCGAATGCCACATCCTACAAACCAAACATTTAAACATATCAGATGAGAGTTAAAATTTAATTTTAACTAGTTACTAGATAAAAAATTAATTAATGACAGGGTAAAAAAAAAATTATAAATATGATAAATATTTATTAGTATTTTTATTCGTGTGAGTTAATCCTTCAAATACGCATGCCAAGAGACGTGCATACATAAGTTAATGCCTCGAACACATCCTCACTTTGTGGGGGTACATATGTAACATTATTATGTAATTTTGGAGAGGTCAAAATAATATGTAGCTATATATTGGTAACTAAAATTATAGCCTTTTCATGACCATATTTATAAAAATACTATTTTTATAATAAAATAGTTGGTATTATTTTATTTTATTTTCAAAATCAAAAGTTTAAAAGTTAAAATTGTTGTTTTATCTATGGTTTTGCTTGTAAACATTCTCTTTGTTTCTTGGTTGAACGGCCATCAAATTTGACTAATAATAATCAAAAGCTTTTGTTGGCGAGTAGCTTTTCAATCATTTATTCGTTGAAAACCACCCTTTATCGTAAAAATGTTAAAGCGCCTTTAGATAAGCCTATCACGGTATCACCCCTTTATCACAAGTTTTTATATTTTTTATAAAAATTTATCCCAAGTCATAGTCATATACATGTGACTTGTGTGGCTATTTTTATTTTTATTTTTAATAAGGCTTTATTTGGATTGGTTTTTGGAAAACCCAAAAGTGTTTTTTTATAATTTAAGCACTTCTGGGTTTCAAAAATATTGTTTGTATTGGTTTTTCTGAAAAAGCAGAAGCTGAAAAACAGTTTTTTTCAAAAGCTACTCATGACTAGCTTATGAAAAAAACCTGTTTTTTAACTTATTTTTACGGCTTATACTTCTACATAAAAACTAATCTAAACATAAATACAAAAAGTGCTTAACTTACTCTAGGGAAACATTTTTTTCATAAGCACTTCTGCTAAACTAAAAAAAACACTTTTTTGATAAGCCAATCCAAATAAGGGCTAAATATGGATGAATCATTATATATATATTTATTTTATTTACGTATTAGGTCTTGTCATATTGATATAAAGTCAAAATTTTTGACCTGTTTTTTTTGTATATATATAGAAGTTAAATGCGTGAACAGGTGGAATGTGACCATGTTTGGTGCAAAATCGAATAAATTTAATTTTATAGAATTTAATTATTTGCATAAATATATATATATAAAATAGTTATTTTCAAAATTTTTAGAATTAATAAACTTGTATTATTATTATTTACAATAAAATTTTAATTTTTATTACTATTAATTAAGCCAAATTTTGATTAACGAAAATAAAAAATTTCCACATAATAATTGAAAAAAAATTCTTTTAATCTTGTTTTTTCTCTCAACCAAATTTACATATAAAATAAAAAAAATATTCAATCACCAAAAGTATTGTAAGAATTTTTTCTTTGATCTAAATCTACGATCATAATTATCACTGTAACTCAATTAATTTCAGGCATTTATATTGTTCAAATATATAGTATTATTGTGCTTAAAAATAATAACAAAGTACAAATAAATAAATTACACATTACTAAATCACCTGTTTTTGTTAATGGTACAATTTTATGATTAGTGTTTCTTATTCTGTTACACTTTCTCTCCACACCCATTTCTTTCTATCTCTCATCTATAATATTTAATATATCACTATAATTTTACGGTGTTTAATTTTTTTTCCCAATACAAAACTTTATTCTACTATTCTTGTAATATATCACATATTCATTTTTTATTTTTTAATTTTTTTCATCTATATTGTTTTTTCTTAAATTCATTTTCTGTATTTTTATTTTTATTGAATTTTTTAATATTTTTTACTTAGAAAAGTTAATGGGCCGGGCGCTGCTCGTCACCGGTACTGTGCGGCCCGTGAGTGATTTGGATTTCGGGTATTCGGATGCAAGGAATCCGAAACCCGAAACCCGTTTTGAGTACCAACCCGACCCGTTACGCTTCATTCTCGCGCATTTGCGATGGAGGTCTGAACCCTCTCGCTTCGCCGGCGACGAAGCTCAACCCCGCCGTCGACGCCATGGCGCAGTCCTTGCTCCGGAGCTTGCTTCGGAACCGCAACGCCGCTCGCCTCTCTTCCATTCTCACCCGTGCTTCATCCCTTCACTCTCCGTCCCCACTCCGCTATCTCTCGCAATTGCAAAACCCTTGTCATGGAGCTCTGGTCCGGCTTCCATGGCTCCATAGCTCCTCCGCCTTCTTCTGTGATGATGCAACACCTCGTAAACCCAAGCCCAAGCCGTTGAAGAAATCAAAGATCGATTTCACGAAGATCGACCCGGATCTCCTCCCCACCGTCATCCTCGTCGGTCGTCCCAATGTCGGCAAGTCCGCTCTCTTTAACCGGTGAGAGCTCTTTCAATCTCTGAATTTTGGCCGCTTTTCTAGCTCTCTCAAGGTGTTCGATCTTTGAAGCTTGATACGGCGGAGGGAGGCGTTGGTTTATAACACGCCGGATGATCATGTCACTCGGGATATTCGCGAGGGGATTGCGAAGCTCGGCGACCTGCGGTTCCGCGTGCTCGATTCTGCCGGCCCTAGAGACCGCCGCCACTTCGGGGAGCATTCTAAGTAGAACCACGGAGATGACGGGCGGCGTCATTGCTAGGTCCCAGTTCGCCATCTTCTTGATCGATGTTCGGTTGGTTTCAATCACTCTCTATTAGCCTTTCTTCTTCTTTCTGATTGCTTTTAAATGGCAAAATTTGAATTTTTTTTTTCCACAAGGGATGGATTGCAACCTCTAGACGTTGAAGTTGGGCAATGGATGAGGAAGCATGCGCCGGGGATACGCATTATTGTGGCGATGAATAAGTCGGAGTCCCTGGATGAACAGGGCCTCATCACTGCTGCGGCTGGTGAAGCTCAGGGTTTGGGCTTTGGTGATCCTGTTGCTATATCGGCCGAGACTGGGCTTGGCATGGCGGAGCTTTATGAGATTCTTCGCCCATTGCTTGAGGATTATGTTCTCCAGAGTCCTAGTGGTACGTTGATCGAATCTCTAGTGTAGTTTTGAATTTAGTCATTGTATGCCTGCAAGGTCTATATGCTACTCTAAATTCCAGATGAGCAAATTCAAGATGATACTCCATTAGAGACTGAAGAGAGCAAGTTGCCCTTGCAGCTGGCCATTGTTGGACGTCCCAATGTTGGAAAGTCAACAATGCTTAATGCATTGTTGCAGGAAAACAGGGTTTTGGTTGGACCAGAGGCTGGCTTGACAAGAGATTCAATAAGAGCTCAGTTCAAATTTCAAGAGCGCACTGTTTACCTGGTAAGTTACAAGTTCTCTGTTTTCTTACTTTATCTAATTTATTGCTTTTTCTTCTGATTAATGTTAATTTTATTTTTTCTACATGAAGTATTTTGCTTATATCTAATTAGTTTGATTCTTCTCTAAAAGTTTGTCATTCTCAGCTTCCTGTCTTTGATACATATATTATTTATCATTTTTTGGATAGTCCGCTAAGATTTTGCATTTCTTGCCTACTTTAGGACCTGATTAGTTGTAAAAATATGGAACGGAAAGTACTTTTTTTTTTTTTAAAGAGAGCTGTAGCTCAAAAAGAAAAAACAGGGGGAAAACAGAAAACTAGAGAACAATATTCATAGAGGAACAAGCATCGTAAAGGCAGAAAGGTAATTGCATCCCTTTGGCAAAGAGAGAAAGATCTGGATTGAGGCGAGCATGCTTGGAGAGGACATCAGCAACCAAGTTATCTTCTCTATTAATATATTCAAGGCAAGGGTTCTAGAGTTGACGAAGAAGAGCAAATAGCCGGCGGGCTTCCAAATCAAGGTGCCAGGCCACAAGGATTTGGAAATCCTTAACAAGATTTATGAGACCAATATAGTTAGTGAAAATGTGGGAAGGCCACCAGTTTCGCTTGATACATTCATCCAAAGCTAAGATTAAGGCCGCAACTTCAGCTAGAATTGGGGAGTCCAAAGTGGCAATAGTGGTGCCTGCTAACACAAAAATATTCTCATTAAGAGTAATCAAAAAACCTAAGCCGGCATGACAAGAGTCATTAATCCAAGATGCATCAGAGAAAATGGAAATGGAAGACTTGAAATTGTTTAAAGGAACTTCCCTGAAGATTTTTTTCTGCTTCTTTGAATACTCCATAGCAAGACCCCAAGCATGGTTAGAGATCAGATTGAACTTTGGCAAAATCTTCTTAAAGATGCGTTGCAGCGAGCTTTCTAGATCAGCCAATAAGTAAATGCAATGACAACTTTGCCGAAATGGGGATTGCAGGAGTAGTTAAATTTAGAAACAAGTTAGGCTCCCGAAGAGAGGTTGTTGATATTGAAATTTCTAAGGCCTAAGGAATTTAGGGTGATGCTCCAGCAGTTTAGGGAATAAGGACAATTCCAGAAGATGTGAGAGGCGGTTTCAGGGACCAAGTTACAAAAAATGCAAGAGGTTTGAGGACCAAAATTTAAATTATAGAAGATATCACAGGTTGGGAGCCGAGAGTGAGCAAGTTTCCAGATAAAAGTCCTCACCCCGGAGCTACATCAAGCTTCCAAATTTTACTCCAATCAATCCAGTGGGAAGAGTCAGAATTATCATTCAAAGAGGAGTAGATAGTAGAGGCCAGAGAGGTATAAGAAGTCTTAGGCCACCAAATCCAAGTATTTCCCTAGTCCGAGGAAATATGGACCTTGGTAAGCCAATTGGGATCAACATTAGGACCCAAGAGATTCTTAATAACATTAAAGTTCCAGGAGTTGTTAGAGATTAAATCCACAAGAGAGGTAATTCAAGGAGAGATCCATGTTTAGAAAGGTGGGCTTTTTAGCAAATGAGACATCATGCAACCAAGGATCAGACCAAATATTAGTTGAAAGGGGGTTGTAAGAAATAATTTTGAGGTTAAAACCAAGGAAATCAGCTGCCTTAGAAATAGTTTTGCAGAGCCAAGAAGATGTATGGTGGGAATGAGAAGCAAATTTCCAGTTGGGATATTTGGATTTAAAAATATCGACCCATAGTTTATCATCCTCATTAAGAACCGCAAAAAGGTTTTTGGCCATGAGAACATGCTTAGCATACAACAAGTTTCTGATTCCAAGACCACCCTCAGTTTTATTTTGAGTGACAATATTCCATTCAATTGAATGGAAACCACGTTTTTTACTACTAGCACCCCAAAGGAAATTCCTAGCCAATCTGGAAATATCATTGATAATGGAATCAGGCAGGGAAAGGACAGAAAGAAAATAGGTGGGAATAGAGAATACTACTGTTAATCAGAACAATTCTGCCAGCAAATGAGAGGGTAAAATTATTCCATGAGTTAACAATAGTAGCAATCCTATCCATCATAGGCTGACACTGGGAAACTGAAAGTTTTTTGGGGGAGATAGGAACACCAAGGTATTGGAGGGGGAATTTGCCTATATTGATGTTGAGGATTTTAGAAATAGATTTAGCTAGGTGAGAATTGCACTAGGAAGGAACAAAAAGGGTGGATTTGTTCAAGGTAGGGCTTTAACCCGAGAGGTCTTTGAAGATATTCAGACAGAGAAGGCAATTTTTGGCAGTTTTGTGAAAGGCGTTGGTGATTAAAAGTAAATTATCGGCAAACATTAAATGGCTGAAATTCTGCCTGATAAAAGGGTCAAAACTAAGAACAAGGTTAAGTAAGAGCGCATGGTTCAGAATGGATGTGAGATTTTGAGTAACTAGGTTGAAAAGGAGCGGGGACAAAGTATTCCTGCCTGAGACCTCTAGAACTAGGAAACCAAGCTGAGTGATGGCCATTGATGATGAGAGAGAAAGAAGGGAAAGAGATACACTCTTTAATCCAGGAGATCCAGATGGGCGGGAATTTCATTTTGTGCAGAGTGGCGAGAATGGCATGCCATTCAATGGTATCAAAAGCCTTTTCAATGTCGACCTTAATTAACATCCTAGGGGGTAACTTGGAATCAGATTCCAGAGAATGCACAATTTTTTGGGTCGCCAGAATATTATCAAAGGTAGAGCGACCAGGAATGAAACCACATTGCTCGTAACTAATAAAATTATGGATAACATGCTTCAGGCGAGTATCCAAGATTTTAGAAATCACTTTGTAAGAAACATTGCAAAGGGAGATAGGGCGGAAATTAGATTATCAATTTTAGGAATGAGAGTCACGAAGGTTTTGTTCCAGGTGCAGGGTAGCTTAGAGGAATTAAAGAAATAGGAGATAGGGCTAAAGAGATGGTCGCCAAGGAGATTCCAGTAGAAGAGGTAAAATTCAGCAGTAAAACCATCAGGACCAGGGGATTTGCCCTTAGCCATAGCTCAGAGAGCACTGAAAACCTCCTGTTTGGTCACTGGTTTGATCAGCGTCTCGCAGTCATAGCTGTTAAGCGAAGGTAAATCCCTCGGAAGAGCAGTGAAGATTTGGTCTAAGTTTTTAGAGGAGTGAGAAGTCCAGAGAGGAGTAAAAATTAGAAAGCAAACATTGATATTCTCTTGAGTTTCAAAAATATTACCTGAAAGATCTGAAATTTTAGAAATTTTGCTTTTGTGCTTACGAATGCGGGTGACGTTTTGGAAGGAGGTATTTTGGTCACCATTGTTAACCTATTGCATTCTAGCACGTTGCGACCAATAGAGCGAATTTTGGCGGAGAAGAGCATTATGATGGTTGTAGAGAGATCTAAGCCAGAGATCAGTCCAAGCATTTGAAGAGGAAGGACTAGTGGCTTCAATTTTGGCTATTTCTTGGTTGATGTTGGAGAGTTCCACATCAATGGGGCGAAGACCTGCAGATTTCCATTTAATAATATTTGATCTGGTGTGGGCCACACACTGAGTGAAAGAGTAATGAGGATTAGAGTTGCTAGCATTGGACCAAGCTTGAGTGACACATTTTTGGCAACCATCGTAGTCAAGTAAGAAATTATCAAAACGAAAAATTTTATTAGGAAGGTGAGCACCCTTTTTGGCAGTAAGAGGAAGCGGGGAATGATCAGAATTAGTGCGGGAAAGATGAAGATTAACATAGGAATCAAAACCTGAGATCTAATTTATGTTGGCGAGAAAATGGTCCAAATGGGCCCAACGACGAGAAGAGCGAGAGTGACCGTTGCACCAAGTGAAATTAGAACTCGAAAAACCAAGGACCAAAAGATTATTTTGAGAGATAAAATTGGAGAAATTTTTGGCTTTAGAAGAATAGTTGCGGAAATTTCCCCCCTTATGCTCGCTAGCTGAGACTATCGCATTGAAATCACCAGCCAGGAGCCATGGAAGATCAAGAGACATGAGGGTAGAAAGAGAATTCCAAAGCAGTTTCTGATCAGAAAGACGTTGAGAATTATAAATAATAGATAAAACCCCAGAAAAGGAAACAGAAGACGAGATTACGAGATGAATAGAGGTTTTAGTCCCTAGAATAGGAGTAACAAGACCTAGCTCCCTTTTCCAGAGAATGATTATACCACCTGAGTAACCAGCCGCAGTGGCCGCAGCCCAATCCCAGTTCTTTTGAAATAAGTTACAGAAGGAGACAGTTCTGGAAGTATTAGATTTAGTTTCTACAAGACAGATGATGGAAGGAGGCATTCTGCTCATAAAGTCTTTAATTCGATCAAGAGTGCAAGAGTTGGAGACCCCCCTACAATTCCAACACAATATTTTTAGAGCAATCATAGAGAAACAAATATAGAGGATGGGAACTCAAAGGAGAGATTAGGAAGAGTTTCTTCCCTTCTTTGACTGGCTTTAAGCCTTGCTTGATTCCCTCCGGGCAAGAGCTTCAAGTTTGGCATCTCTTTGATATTGGACCAATGTCATTTCATCGTCAGGTTCCACTTCAAGATCTTCATTGGTCTCCATTTCTGAATCATCCTCTTCATCAGTTTCCATTTCAGATTTAGACGAAGCTTTTGAAGGGTCAGCAGCATTGTTATGGGAAAGGGCCTCCTCAATTTTTCCAACCAGAGCTTGGTGGGAAGACGAATTAGGACCGCTCGAAGTAGGAACAAGAGCAACGGACGAAAGGAGCTGTGAGGGGTCACGTCAGTAGCTCTCAAAGCATTGGAAACAGTCGTTGGAGGCGTAATATCAACAAGATGTCTTAGGTTTTCAAAGGGGGAGGGGGGCTGAAGAGACGTATGAACAGGATTTTTTTGAGTACCGAGAGAGGGAGGAGGCGGATGGGACGTGAGAGATGAATTTTCACCAGTTTCCCAAGTCGTAACATTAAGTAAAGGGGCTTTTCCTTTATCAACGGCTAGATGGGGCGCCACGTGGTAAGCAGAAGATGAACTCCCCCTGCCACGCCTCGTGAGTCCTCCATGGGCTGCATGGGGAGAAAGCGAGCCTTCCACGTGGCGGTTAGGCTCAACAGTGGAGGCCAACGTGTCACTAGCAGGAGCATCATCTCTTCGGAGTCCACGAGGCAGAGCACCATCACCTCGTCCTTCCCTGGAAACACGATGACGGCGAGCTATCAACCACGGGCCAAGATCGTTTTCAGATGAGAAATTAACATCAACTGGATCATTTTCTATGCCGTCAGTGTTATGGAAGCGACAATGTTCCGGTCCTACCCCATAAATAGTCATACTCGTCTCACTCATCATCGGCACATCGGCGGGGACTGATACGGGCATTGAGAAGTGGGTATGAATACGATTGCCAGGTTTTAAACATTGAGCTTCACCATGACCTATGATTCCACACCTGAAACAAAAGACACGGATTTTTTCATACTGGATTAGAACAAGAATGGAGTTGTCACCATAGTTTATCCAGACGCCCTGTTGGAGAGGTGCACTTAGATCGATTTCGATGCACACACGAGCAAATCTAGTGCGGGATCTAGAAAGCGTATGGTCATCGACTTTAAGGACTTTGCCGAAGTGGGAAGCCACCGTCTCGAGGATATCCCTATTCCACAACTCAATGGGGAGATGGTATAATTGTATCCAGATTGTGGCTGCAGAGAGTTGCTCAAAAGTGGGTTGAAAACCCTTGCGCCAGGGGACAAGTTGAAGGATTCTCCCAGCGACTGTCCAGGGACCTTCATAGAGTAGGCGAGAATGCATCTTCTCCTTTTCACATTGGATATAATAGAAGCTGTTTGGGAGATCTGAAACTTTGAAACGACCAAGATCTCCAGGCATTGATAAGGGTTGCTTTAGCTTCATCTAGCGGAAAGGACTTCCCCAGGAATTTAGCATAGAGAGAAGTTCTCATACCATCGCGAACTTGGGACCAGGAGTCTTCATCAATAGTCACTTTGCTGTGGACTTGAGTTTTTGCCTTTAGAAAGTACTCCTTAGAGAGAATGAGGGGGCAGGAGGTTTAGGGTTTTCAGAGGATCCTCCAACAATCTTTCCCCATGAGGCACCATGAGCAACGTTTGGAGGCTTGAAAGGAGGTTTTGGGGAAGGGGCGCATTGCGCCGTGACCCCCGAAAAGAGAGGCCGGAGAAGCATGGAGCAAGACGCAGGGAGACGCTCAGATGCTCAGTCAAAGTATTTGTTCTTTATCTAGACCTTCAGTGGTGTTTAAGAACTTTTAAATTGCAGGAACTCGGAGGATTAAGGATAGTTATGTTTCTCATACTCAACTTGCCTGGTTTCAAAACCAGGCAAGTCCCTTTTTTTTTACTGTGTAACTATGAATATATTTGTTTATGGGGTTTAGAGTTTAGGGTAGGGTTTAGGTTTAGGTTGTTTATAGTTTTGTAGTTATATGTACAGTGATATACAGTACCAAATCAGGCACTAGTTTGGTTCTCAAACTAGGGAAGATGACTTCCTGTTTCTCTGAGAGATTTGCGAATGGGCTTGCTATTCTTCTAAGTTTGTAAAAATAAAGTTTTGAATTGGCCCCCTAGTATTTCCAGCAATGTTCACCCAACTTTATGAGAAAAAAGGGTGACTACACATTTCATCCTATATTTTATTATTTGGAGCTGGGAATTTTGTCAAAAATGTTATTCTTCAATTCTCTTACATTTTCTTGATCTTTGGTTTATAACTTTATATCCAGTGCTGGAAAAAGTTCAGGCATCTAAGCTTTTTCCTATACGCTTCATCTCTGTCCTCTCAACATCTCTTACGCACTATATACAAAAATCCTTTGCTTTGCTGAAATATTCATTTTGTTCACTTAGTCTTGTTAAGTACGTACTGTTTGATTATAAACTATTTTCTATCAGGTTGATACTGCAGGGTGGCTGCACAGATCGGGGAAAGAGAAAGGACCATCATCCCTAAGTGTGGTGCAATCAAGGAAAAATCTTATGAGGGCACATATTATAGCTTTGGTGCTTGATGGACATGAGGTACAACAACTTTATGTGTTGTAAGGAGGATACAAATGTGGTAGTACTATTAGATCCATTTCCTTTTGCTGTTGATCACATGGCTAGGTTGTTTGACAAGAAAAATCATGGGAACAGTCACTTTCTTATTTGAATGAGAGAATAAAAGAAAGAAAATCACCACTTAACAAACTAGAGATAGTTTTTTCAATAACAAGTGTCCTAAATATCTGTCAGTTACTAAAATGTGATCGTCTTTTTTAACTTTAAGATTCTCATCTTGTTTTTCACTTGTTATTGGCGATGGATAACGTCCATTTCTCAATTTTGTAATTTATCAGTTTGCATTACAAACTGTTGAAAATCCTTTATAGTTGTAAGCACTGAAAATAGGAGCAAGCATATACTCATGTTTTTGATTGATTACCAGAGAGTATTTAAGTGAGAAATCTGAATTCCTTTCTAATGTGGTTATTGGTTAGTACCTTCACAGACGGCTTTTGATGCATCTATCACTTGCATGAGCCACAGCTTTACTTTCAGAAAATTGGTTCCATGGATTTAATTGATGGTTCATGCATCTTGTCAGAAAGTAATGCTGCTGAGGCTTTTATGTTCAATGAATTCACCAATTAATCTACATGGTTAGAATCCTCAATTTCCTTATGGATGGGGTTCCCCATTCTGTTACTTCACACTTTGCCATATTCATCCAATTGAATGTTTCTTAAGTTTCTATGTTTGCTTTCTCAACAAAGGTGGGATGCTGTATTTAAGAATTTTATGCTTTTTTCTGGTGGGTTTTGGATTTGTTTGTGAACATATAATATGGCCGAAGCATAAGTGACTTGCAATTTTATGTTTTATTTTTTGGTAAACTGGGGTTGATTACTTACCTTCAGCAACTATCCATTGTGTTTTAACCTTGAAAATATTTAATCATCTTATTGTAAGAAGGAAATTTCCTTATATCATTGTGTCTATGGTGATAGTATACAAAAAATTATAATCATGTAGCAAAGGCTGGGGCCTTAGATAAAAATGACATCCTTTGTATCTTGTGGAAGTTGGGATGTCTTACATTTCCTTTTTCATTCCACCCACTTGTTTTTGTTAACTTTACTGTTTAATATCCAGATTGCACAAACCAAGAGTAGCTTAAAACATGATGAGGTAGTTATAGCAAGAAGGGCAATAGAAGAAGGTCGTGGACTGGTTGTTATTGTGAACAAAATGGATCTTCTCCGAGGGTCCAGTTTATTTGAGAAGGTTATTGATGCTGTTCCCAAAGAAATACAGACAGTCATACCTCAGGTTTGCGTTCTATTCTCCTAACGGTGGTGGCTTTGCTTTGTCGTATTATATTCACTCCATGAGTATTTTATCCTTGTATTTCTCTTCATGTGGATGGTTTCTCTTGCACATAGCACCAAAGCAACATGAAGATCCATGACATATCTTCTCACTTATTATTCACTGTTGACAGGTCACAGGTGTACCAGTTATGTTTGTTTCTGCATTGGAGGGAAGGGGTCGGGTAGCTATCATGCATCAAGTCGTGGATACATACCAAAAGTGGTGCTCGAGATTGTCAACAGCACGTCTTAACCGTTGGTTGAGGAAGGTAAAAAAACCGGTTTGGTGCTGTCTAGTACTGAGCTCTTTTTCACTGTGCTATTCCTATTTCCTCATATATGACAAAAAATATTGAAGGATAGGTTTCTATTTGGTAATGCTATGATGTTGCGTAAATTCCTGGTGATCCAATGATTCCAATTGGGTGAATATGATGCCACAACCAAGTCATGAAAAAATTGATCCTACTAAGCTAATGATATTTTTAGGGGTGTTGACTGTTGAGCTTTTTAAGAAATCCCCCATGAACGTAATTTGTTCATTGGTGGTTTTTTCTGAGCAGCATTTTTTTTGCATGCATATTTATGAGGCTATTTCCAGTCAGTAGGTTTTTTATGACACTTCAGCATGTCTTCCAGCACAATTAGCCCCTTACTTTCTTATGTGATCTGTTACGTTTGAGGCTCCAACTCATTTTTCAAATATCTTGCTTGATTGTGCCCAGTTTACCCTGTTTCAATTTTCATACATATCTTAAGTAATTATCATGCTTTAGAATAAGCCTCGAAATCTCTGTACACATGATCACTAGACATTCGTTGTCTATTTGGATTTAAGGATATAGAGGGAAGTGAGAAGTTAAGAAAGTTCAATGGCAACTCCCACAATAAACTTCATGCATTTCGTTATGCATCTTTTTTTTTTCCATGTGACTAAACATAAGAAGGAAATTTACATCTCAAATACTTCACCTTAATTAAAATCCAAAACACTACTTTGCAGAGAACATTTTGCTTCATTTTTGTTCTTGTTGCATCTTTTATCTTATGAAAGGAGTGCAAGTTGTCAGACAATGGAAAAAATTTACAGTTTGCACCTATCAAAATATGTAAGCCAAAGAACAATTCCTGCCAACATAATTCTCTTTCTTTTTTTTCATTTGTTTCATGCAACAGGTTATGAGCAGGCACTCCTGGAAGGACCAAGCCACTCAGCCAAAGATCAAATACTTCACTCAGGTCAAAGCTCGCCCACCTACTTTTGTGGCTTTTGTGAGCGGTAAGACGCAGCTTTTAGATACAGATATGAGATTTCTGATGAAATCTCTGAAAGAAGACTTCAATTTGGGAGGAATACCGATACGTATCATGCAAAGGTCTGTGCCTAGGAAGGCAATTGGCAACAGCTCTGGCAACCACCCACCTGCCAAGGTGAAAGTAAGAGTTAAATCAGATAAAAGAACTGCTAACACTGAACCTGCTCCTTCCTAATTTACAAGCTTCTTAGCTTACAAAGAGAGAAAGCATTGTTTTCCAAAGCTGTCTATTACCATCAAGCAAGCTTCAATGAAATCGAATCCATTGGAGGCACGCTAAACATCTTTATGGTTACATAAAGGAAGAAGTCATGAGGTATGATCTTTTATTGAACTATAAATATTACCCATGAATCTACACAACAGTTGCATTTTTGCCTTTCTACCGGCTCTTCGAACTTTTGGCATCAATACTTGCCTTCTGATATCATTTTCTGTTCTGTGCACATAATTTGAAGCTTTAAGTTTGCTGCTAAACTTTGCAAAAGGAAACAGTATTTACTTAGCAAGCCCATAGGGGATATGGCTCTAGTTTCTAGTTTATTGTTATATTGATTGAGAAGGTGGCTATGTTAGTATTGGTTCTATCTTGTTTCTTTTTTCTTTTTTTTTACAGTTTTTTTCATGTCAGTTATTACAGTATTTGTGATCTGTTTTTAAGTGGTATCTACATTTGGTATGGGAAATCAAATTTTGGGTATTTGCTTGGTTGAGTAGTGGGCAGAGTGCTTGAACACACACACACACACACATTCATAGGGAATTTGCTTGAAATTAAACTGTTTTTAAATAATAGGTTTATTAAATAGAATATTTGAATGATTATACCTATTAATTTTTGTTTTTGGAGATTAACAACGTTTTATATCACCAGCGAAATATATTGATTGAATGAATATCTCTCATAAAATGCATCACTGTACATATATATACAGCAAATAGTATTACTACATTTTTTTTTTTAATCATGATCATGTGTCTTCTTAAGAGAAAAATAGAAAAATATGATTTTATTAAAGAAAAATAAGAAAAAAAAACTAGAATTGTTGTCACCTTGATATTTCTCTCTGTTCCCCAATAATTTCTCTAAAATTAAGAAAAAAAAGAAAAACACTTGTATCTTTTACTTAAATAAAAAAAATATAATGTGCACCTTTGAACCTAATGCCAATTATATTTATAAAATCACATTGAAATTTCAGATGCCACACTCATCTAACAAAAAAATATGTTTTTATAAATACATATTATTATAATAAATTCTTTTCCCCTTAAAACAAACCCTAAAAAAATAAATAAATATAAAAATAAAATAAAAAAATTTTGTCTTTTTTTATATATAACCAGAAAGCAAGAAAAAAAAAAAGGCGAGGATTTGAGGATCACTTTCCAAGAAGAGTGTTTTCGAGCTCTCAAGCTCCGGCCAAAGCAAACCCTTCTCCAATGCCTCCCTCCTTCTCCTCCGCATCCTCTGACAAACCTCACCACCATGGCCTCAATCTCTCCTTTGAATCCCTTGCTTCCAGTGTCCTCTCTCGCCTCCCCTTCCCCAAGCCCAGCTCACCACCGGTACCTTCCTCCACCTCCGTGACTGTCCCTCTTGTCTTTCCCTTCAATTCGTTCTACCAGGACGAAGGCCGAGGCCGTTCATCGCCTTCACCGGCCATTAGGAATTTGGCGTCTAGTGTTAGGATCGATGGATTGAGCTCGGGCTCGAAGGGTGTTGGCCCTGCCTTCGTTGGCCAAGTCTTCAGCATGCTTGACCCGTCCGGTAATGGCCTTATGGCTGTGACTACCCACTTCGACATCCCCTTCCTCACCAAGAGGTTCTTTCTTTCTCTCATCTGTTGAATTCTGAGTCTGATGCGAATTCTTAGGTTATGTGTTTAAATTGAAAAAATTTGGATTTTTACATTGTTGATTTTTTAAAAAATATGTTTTTGATTTATATGGTACTCTAGGGATTGATTGTTGGTTTTTTTTTTTTTTGCTTGTTGTTTGGTTTGCAGAGCTCCTGCTTGGGTTAAAAAGATGCTAGCGAATGTCACCAGGAGTGAAAAGAATGGCCCTGTTTTTCGCTTTTTTATGGATTTAACAGATGCTGGTACCTTGCTTGATTCTATAAAATTTCTGTTCTATTCATTGTATTATGAATTAGGGATTTTTGTGGTGTCCAAGTTCCTCTGTGTTTAATGAAGAAGTTCCTCATATGGAAATAATTTATATGGCACTGCTGCTGTGGATTTCAAATTCAATATAATTTCATGTTTGTAACTACTCAAGGAATTAGATTAGTATTTAGAGAACCTTTAGAACAAGTCGACCACGCTTGATTGAATTTAATCACGCTTGATTGAATTTAATTTGTGTGAGAAGTTTGATGACTTTTTTAATGGCATAATTAGTTGATGACCTTTTCTTTTATTGTTGACAATAATTGAAGACTGCAATTTAACTCATTATATTTTCTTAGTTACATATGTTAAAAAGCTGAATGTTCCAACTGGCATGGTGGGTGCATGCAGACTTGATGTTGCATATGAACATTTCAAGGTATGTTCCTTTTATAATTGATTGGAACGTGATTATGTAACAGTAATTGTTTTACATATTAATTTTTTGACAATGAAGAATGAAAAGATAAATCCATGGTCATTCTAAAATCAAAACTTGTTTCTGATTTTAGTCATAGTAGGATGATGCTTGGTTACATTGATATTTTAGAAGCCTATAAAAGGCCAAGTCACCAATGATCAAAGTGACTTAAAACCTTCATCTCCATGATCTACAATGCATGCAAAAAAGATTTCAATCAACCTTAGTTCAAGCGTGTCCCAACTATGATAATTTTCATTCTCAGTTCAGTTCTTTTAGAATTATCATTGGGTGCATGGTGACATAATCTTTTAGAAATTTCCAGATTGCTTGGTTATTTTATTTTACATTATAACTGCTATCTATGTTTCCAATTTGATACGCTGTGGACCTTTTATGTTGTGCTACACAGATCCATTTATTCCATTCATATAATTAAAACAACTTTCTTTGTTTCTCTTCCAGGAAAAACCTCACATGTTCCAGTTTGTACCGAATGAAAAGCAGGTGAGAGCTGGATTTTTTATTTTTTTATTTTTTTTTAATTCGTATTGGATAGCATTTTTTTTAAGTTTCAACCAATCAGTTTAAATTCAGGTCAAGGCAGCTAATAAACTTCTTAAAGCAATCCCCCAAAGAAGTGGGAAGAAGAAGTTGGATGGAGTACCTGTGTTTACAGCTGAGAACTTAAACATTGCAATAGCAACAAATGATGGGATTAAGTGGTATGGAGCTGTTCCTGTTATGATACACTGCACACTTCAGCAACCACCAAAAAAAAACAAAAACACACTCACACACACGGCCTCCATATGATGAATGTGCACCTGAGGCAATTAGATGTTGCTATTGTTAATTTGTTAGAACTAGGGTGTTTTAATTTTAATGAATCTGGTACTATAATAGTTGGGGTCTATCAGCTTCTAATCATACTCAAAATTCGTCCCTGTCCCTGTTCCTGTTCCCATTCCACACCATTTCTGTATGGGATCTGACATAAAACCTATTATGCCCTCCAATAAGTTCTGAGCCTGCTTTTCATCTTCTTCACTGTGCCCCTGTTTACTTGGTATACTGTCTATAAAAGTTGGTCTGCCATGCGTCATTCATTGTTATTATGGCTACATGATTTTTCGTTACATCCTTTAGGCCTCACCCTTCTATGAAAACATAATTTTCTCTACAACTTTCCTGCACTTGTTTCCGTAAAGTATTTGTGCCACCTTCTGTGCCTGCCTGCATTTGAAAATGGAAGCTGTGAAGAACATTATAAACCACATATCAGTCATGTTTCTTTCTTTCTTTCCTTTTTCTTTCAAATTACTCTTCTTAATGAATCATATTGTGTGGCTTGTTAGAGCTAAAGATTGACAAGCATGAGGTCTGGTTTAAATAGTTAGAGGCCACATCCCGACCCCTGCCAAAGAATTTTGACCCGTGTTTGTGGTGGTATACTTGGATGATGTGGTTGTTTATAGCGAATCCTTGGAGGATCATCTATGCCATTTGAGAATGGTCCTGTCCAGATTGAGGGAGCATCAGCGCGGATGACTTGGTTGTTTTTTACTGCCAACTATTATAGTATAGGAGGATGCCGTCCCCCCGCAATTACCAGTAGCTTCGCTTGTGTCTTAGACAAGAGTTTAGAATTAGGACCGACAGCAAAGTAAACTAAAAAAAAAAAGACAAGATAGAAGTAGTCTTTTCTATCTAAAACATTAAGCACAGATTTCTTTTCAAGCAGAAGCTCTTATTTGCCCAACTAATTTAGAAACACTGGGTCGATTTAGATCATGCGCTTGTATCCATATATCGGCAGGAAAAGGGTAAGATTGAATATGGATAATTGAGATTTATCTTGTTTAAACTATTTGGGAATACCATAGCTGATTTTTAACTATTACCTGAAAAATATTTCCTTTTGCTTGAAAAGCTAACCACATGCCCATCAATCACAGGGGCCCTTCATCATAAAAGAGGTCAATTGGTAAAAAGATAATCTGAGCATAATTGGCTTGCCTGCTTTATTTTGTCACTTTGGATTTGTTGTTATGTTGTTTCTTAGCGATTTTGAATACGAATAATTGAGAAAACTAGTTTGGAATAACATACCTGATTTTCAACTATTACCTGAAAAATAATTTCCTTTTGCTTGAAAAGCTAACCGCATGCCCATCAATCACAGGGGCCCTTCATCATAAAAGAGGCCAATTGGTAAAAAGATAATCCTAGCGTGATTGGCTTGGCTGCTTTATTTTGTCTCTCTGGATTTGTTATTATGTGGTTTCTTAGTGATTTTGTTTATCCACTGATTTACTTCTCACTTCTCATCGTTTCGCAGAGTCTTATTAAATCTAACATAGTGGAATACTTAATCCTATTTGCTTCTTTTGATTCTCTTTCAGGTACACACCTTATTTTTTTGATAAAAGCCTGCTAGATAATATCCTTGAAGCTTCAATTGATCAGCATTTTCACACTTTAATACAAACTAGACATTCACAACGGCGAAGGGATGTTATTGATGATAGCCTAACGTCAGAAATGTTTGAGGAAAATGGGGATAGCTTATTTGAGCCTCCTGAGGTATTCAATAAGCAAACTATATATATTATTGAGATTGTTGAAAAATATTTGAGTGTTTTCAGTTTTCAAGTGAAAGATTATAACTGACTTTTCTCACTGGTCTACCAATCAAATGCTGTCAATGTTTTTTCATTTTTTATTTATTTTAGATTTTGCGGATAACATTAGTGATAGCCTTCTTAGTTTTTCTCTCACCATTTGGTCCATTTCCTCTCATGAGATGTACCTTATTTCTTATATGTGTTTTATCCTTTGCTACAGGTCCAAGAAGTCCTTGATGAAATGGGACACTCAAGCATACCGCTTAGTATCATATCCAAAGCAGCTGAGATTCAGCTTCTTGATGTTGTTGATAAAGTACTATTGGGGAACAAGTGGTTAAGAAAAGCCACTGGCATTCAACCAAAGTTTCCTTATATGGTTGATTCATTCGAAGAAAGGTTTTTAGCTTTTTGTACTTATGCTTGCCTATAACTGTTTATACTTTATCTTGCACCTTAAAATTTTATTTGGTTGCTTGGAAGGCATTAGATTGCTTTTGCCGCGAATTATAATATCTGGTTGGAAATTTTATGTTCAATTTTTGCTTTTACTTAACAAGCAGTGGTATGATCTTTTAATTGTTAGATCTATGGCATCCTTGCTGTTATGTGACATTATTTCCATATGCATGCATCAACTGGTGTTCCGAGAAAGATGGTTATTTTTTTTTTAAATTTTACCCCTATTATATAAAATTGACCTTTACTTGATTCAACCTGTTCATGTACTAGATGATTTGATGAAGGTTTGTGAGAGGGCCCCAGGTGAAAGTGATATAGGTAGAAATCTCAAGGAGTGCATTATTCGGCACAATCTTATTGAATTAACTCATAGAGAATGATTTTTTGTGTTTAAGTACTTATATAATTAATTCTTTCCCGGAAACTGTGGGCAAAGATAATCATACTGGGTGCCTGACATTGTCAAGAATTGTTGTGTGCTACATATAACTTTGTCCAAGTTGTGAAGTTGTTGTCTTGCAGCCCTAACTAGAACATAATGGACTGTCATAACTCTATCTCAGCATTCAACTGATGAATTTAACAAATAATTTCTATACCTTTTCTCTACTGTTGTATTTGCATCCTCTCTCTGTTACTGATTTAAAACAATGTTTTCAGGAGTGCGGCTTCTCTTGCTAAGGCTGCTCTATCAACCAGCTCTTCTAACAACTCAGAAGGTGTTGATATTACCCAGAGCAATCTTGGGGTATCAAACCTTAAGTCAAGTGATGGCAATCAAGGAGATCGAAGGCAGTCATCAAGCCACACAGACTTCCGGTTCCCGTTTGGAAACTGGTTGCCAAATCCATTGTCGCTGATGAACAGGAAGAAGCAAAAGCCCGAAATAGATCGCAAGTCAAAAACAAGGTTCACTACTACTATTCTCTTTGACCATTTGCAACCCACTCTTGTAATCCTGTCTCCTTATATGATTTACATCCCACTTTTTTGGCAGAGCACGAGGATCAAACACTGATAATGTCATTCAAACACCACCAAATCCTCTTCTCCCCAAAATCACTATGGTTGGTATCTCAATGGGTGATGGTCAGGCAAGCATATCCACCCTGAAGAAGACAATGGAAAATCTTACAAGGGAGCTTGAAACAAGCCAAAAGTCAGCACACATCGATGAAGACAAGGATCCTCTTTTTGTAGCTAATGTGGGTGACTACTCTAGCATAACAAGGATGAACTCTTCATGACAAGCACATTATAAAGTTCAGAGATTTCACCCTTCTCATGCATTTTCTACCAGATAGCTCATTCAACATTCACATAGTGAATCCTGAAGACCAGTCACATTTTACCGGAACTAATTCAGAAAGCTACTTGCTGATCTGACTGCATTGGAAAACCTTTCAGATAAAAGCAGTTAGCGGCAGTAAATATCATGCAGACATAATTTTTTTCTGCTTAGTTGAAGCCATTTCATGAAGGATTATTGAGAAGTATTACAAAAGCAATGAGAATATCATTTGAGGCAATTGCAACTCTGCTATAACAACATGTTGGTTCAGTATCAGCTCTGTATGAGATGTCCAGATCAATCCAATCTCTCAGATATTCTGCTCTATTTATTATACTCTTATGCTTAGTTTCCCCGGAGTAGAAGGTTCCATCAACTGTATACTTGTTCACCGATTGCATGGAGTTATATTCTTCATGTTAAAAAGCATGTCTTGTGCTATCATTCCTTTCTGAAAACAACTCTAGTGCTCTATTATATATATACTAAAGAAACCAAGAAGGAATCTTTGGTTCTCCAACATCATTTTGATCTTGTACATGTGTGAGAACAGTTTGTGCACTAATTTGTTCATGTGCTTTCCTTTCTATGATGCAATGACTATCAAGTGTTGATTATTATCAGGGGATTGTGAGAAGGTTGATGGCTATAGAAAGACATAAATGAGGCATTGTAATGGTGGGCCTAGTGCTTTGGAGGCACATATTACTGTTGTTATTAGTGTGGAACCTGCATCACTTTTTTGTTCATCTTGTTTCATTGTTGCGGGAATCATTCCCACTAGAAAGTGGTTAGTGAGTGCGCTTTTGTTGGGGGAATGCATTGCAAAAGTTATTGGCTGTTTGGGCATCATTTTTGATGGGAAGAGGAGCAAAAAGGTACCTTTCTTTCAATTTTTAAATTATATATATATATATATATATATGTTTTTTTCATGGATGTAAGAGCAAGGCATGGTCTATGCATGAACCCATGGGAAAATTGATCTTCTTTTTCCTTTGTGTATGTACATGCTTCACCTTTTATAACGTGTTAAAAAAGAAAAAGTGAGGTAAGGTAATTGTTAGGATTGTATATGAATCAATGCATTCATTTAAAGCTCAAAAAGTTTGGTTTGTTTATTAAAATTGATGAAAATGAGTGATGTGTGAGCTCAATTTCTAAGCTCATAAGATAAATGAGTCAAGTTTGAATATTGTCAAGTTTAGGTCGTTAAAACTTGTAATAACTCATTTATAGTATTATTAAAAGCTCATTTATGGTATCTTTAACAAGCTCATTTATTAAAATTATTAATAGTCATTAATAGTATCATTAATAAGTTTTTATACCTTAAATGATCTTCGAGCTTGAATTGAGCCAAACATAGCTTTATAATGTGATTCATTAAACAAACTTCAAACAATAATTTTATTGAATTAAAAAAAAAAAAAAACAAATTTTATCAAGTTTAATGAGCTGAGCCTGAGTCTTGGAATTTCTTAATGAGCCAAGCCCGGGTTAACAAACAAAGTTTAATTTAAACTTGGGTTCTACTTGAGCTCGGTTAAAATAAAAGCGACCCGAACTTGAACATGGCTAAGCTCCACTCGGTTCATTTACAACCGTATTAATTGTCTTGCTTAAAATTGTGAAGAAGAAAAATCTTTTATTATCAGCACCTTATTATGAGAAAGTTTTGTATCAATATTGCTTCTTCTGGTGTTTACTTGCTGGGATGAAACTCTTGTAAATTTACTTCCAATAATAATAATAAAAAAGTTAATGCTAATGAATATGTTTGCATGTTCCCTATCATTTTCAAACAGTAGTGCAAGTGGATGATTGAATTTAATTTGAGTCCCATGTGACAACATCTCAAAATAGTATCCAATCAAATAAGAACAAATAAATAAATAAATTATTTATGCATCCAATTATTGGATTATTATCAGAGATGCTACATCAATCTAATTTAACCTGAATCCATCCTTTTCTATGCTTCATCTCTTGTTCCACATCAACCCCCTTTATTATCATGATCTTACAAAGTTTTTATTTTCATGAATGATATCTATATTTATTTAATTGATGCTCTCCAATAATATTTATTTACTTATTTATTTATTTTATAGTTGAAGATTCATTGTACTAATATTTTTTAATATAGTTTTTTAAAAAAATAGAGATTAATTCAAATGATAAAGAATTGGGTCGCTCAAACGTGTGATTTTTGATTTCGAAACTATGTAAGATGGGGATTTAGTACCTTTCCAGTGATTAGTTTAGAGTTTTTTTAACTCTTTTAAAAATTGATGGGCCAAAAATTTATAGTTTTGTTTTAACATATATAGAGGACATTTTTCATTTGATATATGGTTATATATTATTATAGATATTTCATGTCATACTTATTCAAATTATGCATCAAATTTAAATTAAAATAATTTATTGCATTTTTTAATCATATAAAATTATCAAATAACCAAAACCACTGAACTTTTGTTTTAATAACCAAACAACCAATGGAGTTTATTTAAAAAAATAAATAATCTTGACCAAAAATCACTGAAATGAACTAGCTAATACTAGGCATTTGATAAAAAAATATATTATATATTTTATGGGTTTTTAATAATTTTTATTACAGTAAAATAACAAAGTTAACAACATTTAATATCAACTTGTTTGAACCTCACCACCAATTATATAATGTAATATGTGAAAATATCGCATTGTATTATTTTTTAGTTTTTCAGCTAACTAAACTTTCATTTAAAAAAAATTAAATGGTATTTTGGTTTTTTGTTATAAAATAGTATTATTCACTATTTCTGTTATTCTTTTATTTTTTACTTTAGGAAGAGTAGCTCATATGTAGTACTGTAGAAGTACCAGACAAAAATAAATGGGGATGTGTGTGAACGCAGCCATTCTATCAGTCAATGAAAGCTAGGTTCTTTATTATAATTATTATTATATTAAATCATTTCCCTTTCAATGGCTTTATTATAGAGTACTATTTAATTTTATTTCATTTATTATTATTATTATTATTATTATTATTATTATCATCAACATAAATATGAGAATTCTATAGTGGTTTATTTCACCTAAAAATGTTATAATTATTTATGTAACTTAAAATTTAAAAATGTTTACAACCCTTCTTTTCCTTAATAATCACTTCAATATCTTAGTATAGCATTTGTCAAACCAATAAAAATTCTTAAAAACACTGCCAATATATCTTACAAGTGAAATCAATATTATTAAAACTTTTGATATGGTTTACCTTTAAAAAATAAACTACAAAAATTCATTAAAAATAATTGATACAAAGGATGGATTAAAAGACACGCTTAAGAAGGTAGTTAATAGTATGTTCCCTTCCTTATTTAAGAGTTGATAATTCAAATTTTTCTCATGATTTATTCATAATTAAAAAAATTAAAAACCGAAAGTAAGAATAATAGAAAACCCTAAACCAAATAAGGTCTTAAAAATTACTAATATTTAGATAAGAGAAAAAAAATTATGGAAATGATCTTTGTAGAGATTATTTATCTAGCCATAGATGACAACCCAACAAAAACCAATTGACAAGGTGGTGGTGGTGAAAATATAATTGTGATTGTTTTTTTTATTAAAACTTTGAAATTTAATATTTTGTAAATAATTATTGTTATACCATCTTATATTAAAAATATAGTAACTCTATTTTTTTGGTTAGTGAAATGTTGAAGGTTAGTTTCTTCTCACATAATATTAGTTGGGGTGGCTAATTTATTTACAGTACAATAAATAAAAATAAAAATAAAAACTTATGGTCATTATCATTTATTATTATATTATTGTTTAACATCACTAGCAAGTAGGTTGGGTTATAATAGATGAATAATAAATCTTCACTTTGATCAATAAAAGTGTGGCTATAACTTGAGATGGTAGCTACTAGCATGTAGACCACATGGCAGAATTAAGTTGAAATAGTTCAGAAGTCATTCAGAAATCAGAATAGTCAGACAACCCAAAAGGAACCTATATACAAAAATGGTTAGTTACTAGACTGTAATTCTCTACAAGTTAACTTGGTTGGGGTTTTACTTACAATATTGACAAGACTGTTAATATATATATAAACTTAAACTATTTTGGTGGGACACAAAAGAGAGTGTCAGGAGGACAAAACATGAAAGAAGTTCTAAAACAAAGCCCTGCAAATCTTATAGAGACACTCACAAGTTAACAAGCACTCTTCTTCTTCTTATTGTTCTTATTCTAGAAATGGTTAATGTGGTTCTCTGGTTGTTTTATATATCTTTGTGTTTGTGGATAAGACATAGATGGATCTCTCTGAGAATGTGGTCAGATATGCGCCGCCACTTCAAGATTTGGGTTTTGAAATAGAGATTTTGACCCAATATATACCATGAATGATGAAGCCAACCAGTTGCTGTTTAGTTATTGTCCAATGGTTTATTAGTTTTCCTCTTTTCATTTGCCTGCATTCATGCATGATGAATGCATGCATTCCTGTTCATATGTGATATGTGTCTTCATGTATAACAAACACACACACACACACACAACAGAAGGACTTAGTCTAGTGATGTTGGTCTCATTATAAATAAAATGATACACCGAAAAAGACTTGGTCCGTGATATTGAGAGTCAATTATGAAAGATGTTTTTTAGAGATTTTTATCGTCTAAGGTTCAAAACGCATTGGACACAATGACATGAAAAAAAATTTCCGGTTGTGATAACGGGTTTACAACTTAATTTTCATGTTCACAAAATAAAAGCAACTTTAATTGTTAGACTATTCTAGAAGTTGATATCCATGGTATCTTATCAATCCATTAAACTCCTATATATTAAACTATATCTCATAATAGTTATATTATAAAAATAGGATTCACAATAAAGTAATTAACCCATTAAACTCATACTTATTAAACTATTTCTAATACTATAATTATTTAATAAATCTTAAATATTATTAATAAAATAATTAAAAAATGTATTTTTAAAAAATTATATAACAAAATGAATATTTAAAAATAATTAAAATATATGAATAATAATAAATTATTCAATTATTTAAAAATAATAATTAATTTGTGATGATAAAAAAAATTAAAAAATTGAATTTATTCAAAAGAGTGGGTCTCAATATTTTTTTAAATTTAAAAATTTAAAAAATAGATGGAACCCATATATTGAACGTTTGGTGGTCAATGGGCATTAAACCCTTCTTATGGAGGCTTTAATGTATCATCCACTTAATAAACTCTCATACAAAGCTATTAAAATTGTTTTAAGTGAGTATAAATCAGATAATTAATTTCTGGTTTTAAGTGAGTATAAATCAGATAATTAATTTCTGGTGTTGTGTATGCCTCTAATATATATGATTTATCAATTTTGTTAAAAACACATGCAATAATAACTTTGTATATATATATATATATATATTAAAAAAATGAAATTATATATAATTATATATTCCTTCTAAGAAATGTTTAGCTAATTGACCATGAACTTCTATTTTGCCATCATCAAAATATGTGAGTGTCATTATCATTAATTACTATGCGAAAGCCTGAGAGTGTGACTTTAGGTTAAGCATAAAAAGATACGTGTGGAATGGCTTGTGGACATTGTTTAAAAAATAAATAAAAAGATTATAATTCCAGCACAAATTTCTCACTCACTTGTTATGATGATAAGAATGTGGAATATTTTATAGTGTTGTATAAAAAAAGGAATAAGAAAAAGTGATAGGATTGATGTTGTGACAAGTGGAAGCATGCCCACATAACGTTGACTTTCACTTATAAAATTGTTTATCAAATTGTCATAAAATATAAACTTTGTCTTTTGATTATTTTATTTTAATTGATTAATTAATTTAATTATGGTGATAATTGTCTATCAAGGACATTGTACACCAACAGACAACCCTTCCTTATATTATTACATACTAAAGTTATATATCTATATATATAACATGTATTATAATAAAAATTGAGTGCATGATTTGTATATATATATTTGTTGAATTATTAATATAACTAATGGATAAGAAATATTGTGGATAATGGATATTGCCATATATGAAAAAGTAGTCAATTAATATTTTAATATCTTAATAGAAAATTATTTCAAACAAGAACCAATATTATTATGATAAAATAATAGTATATACGTGTGTGTGGGTACATGTGCGTGTCTGTCTCAAAGCTTGAAAAATTTCTGAATTTTTTTTTTTAAAGTGCAAAGTTATTTAAGATCATATTAATTAGAAAGATAATAATATAGTGCAAGAGGAAATAAATGAATAAGAAACCTAAGCCCATACTTCAAATCTTAGAATGAGTCAAGAGCTTAAATGGCATTTAATTAGGGAGGATGGGGCCATGATTATTTATTTATCTTCTCAAAATTGGATCAAATTATTAATTGGAGACATAATAAAGGGACAAGATGATTAGTCAGAGTAAATAAATGTTTGACATAATTTTAGTATGACCTAAATATTTAGCCTAAAATCAATCAACTAAATATTAAAAAAATAATAATATAAGCCCAATAATTTATTATTAAAAAAGGAAACTATAATTAAAGAGAAGCTACTTAATAGATAGGTTCGTATACAATGAAATGAGAGGTTGCATATAAAAAATTGCTATATATTAGTGGTTTAAAATCTAACTGGGGTAACTCAGGAAGACATTAGATCATGGGTCAACAGTCGAATCGAAGTTGACTTGAAGTTGAGCAGGTTATAAATTAAATATCTAAGTAAAAAGTAAAAAATTTTAACTATTAAAAAAATATATATGTTGATTTAGTTTTATATTTAATCCGGCCAAAAAAAAATATTAGCATATGATTAAGTGGTGAGAAGTCCACATCTTTCGTGTTGCAGGCCATAATTTTTAAAGGATAAAAAGTGGGATTTTGTTTGCTAATGTCACTAGTTTCACTTGTTTAGCAATCCATTTACTTCAAACTAATTCAAAAGCGATTCCATTTAATTCACAGTTAATTCTCTTTGATTCAGTCAACAAATAAATATATATTTTGTGCGTTTGTATGTGTAAATTATTTATTGTGATGTTTGAGATTTATAATTAATTTTTTGTTATCATAGATGAGTTTATCCAAACTAGATAGTGAGTGATATTTATTAGTGATAAATAAATAAATAAATAATTGATTAAAATAGTATTGATATGTCTTTAGAGGATTAGTAGATGTTCTAGTAAAAAAAATGAACATTTATCACTTGTTGGGTCATAGAAGAAGAATAAAAGATAAATTTATAAGTATTTAACATAAAAAATTATAAAATAATATCATTTTGGTTAATCTAGTTTTTTTTACAGGTCAATGTGAAAAAAATTATTCATGTAGTTGATCCTAAATAATTAAGATTAATGACTTGTTGCTACAATGATTGTCACATTGTGATTAAATCATTGGTTAGCATGGTTTGCACTTAATAATATAAATTTTTATTATACGATATTTTTTTAAAGTTAAAAACAATAAGAGGTGAATTTTTTTATTGAATTTTTTTAAAATATGAGAAATACAAATAAAAAAATTATTGTTATTATTTAACCATCCATCTCACGAGCAAAATATTATCATTTTTAGTTTTTTTATTTTGTTTTGCATACCATTTAAATACAAAAATAATTGATAATATATTTATTTTTTTATTCGTTAATTTATTTACAAAAGATACCAAATTATCTTCTACTTTTTTTATCATCTAAAAGGGAAAAAGTTAATTAATCAATCAACTAACTAATTAATTTAAAATTGATCATAATTAATATAAAATATTTATTTTAAGAAGAACTAAAAAAATCTAACTCTAAACTTTACCCAAAGTAAAAAAATATAAATATTTATTAGGTTTATCTCATATTAGTGTACTTTTCGCGTTTGGTAAAAACTTAAATCCCTCACGTGCCACACAACACGCATAGCATCACCACAACACAAGTGAAAACAACACATGAACTTCCACGTGTCACACAACACGTTGACTTTTTAAACTTTGACAACAAATAAGTCAAAGGGTAACCCAAAACCCAAGAAGATGGTTTCCAAGGGATCCAATGCTCCCCCACCATTCCCTCTATAAATCTCCAACCCACCAAACTCATCCCCTCTCTCTCTCTCTCTCTCTCTCTCTTTCTTTCCACAAGCAAAAAGTCAGCGCCACTCTCAACGGCTAGATCTCATCACATCACAAATCCCAAGACACAATCACCACCATCCCCATGTCCTCCGGCGACGACGACTGGGGTCTCGACGCTCGTCGTCCGAAGCTGCACCACCACCACCACCACCACCACCACCTCGTTTCCCATCAAACAACCACCATCACCTCCACCTCGTTTCCCATCTCCTCTTCCCTGTTTCCCCTCCTCATCAGGAAACGTCCACCATTCTCCAATATGAACTCCAAGACCTCTGCAACCCCTTCTTCTCCAAACTCCAACCCCTCCAAAACCCAAAACCATCATCTCTCAAACCCTCCCTCGCTCAAAGAGAAGGTACTTAATAAATCAAAATCATTATTTTTTTATTTTTATTTTTTTGTTCTCTCATAATTTTTATTATATATATATATATATATATATATATATATATATATATATATATATATATATATATATCTGCAGAAAAACCAACAAAAAAAGGTGGTTTGCCATGTCCCTGCTGATGGTTTAGGCTCTGATATTTGGGCTTGGAGAAAATATGGCCAAAAACCCATCAAAGGATCTCCATATCCAAGGTATATATATATATATATATCACCTTTTTCTTTATATTTATTTATTTATTTATATATTTTTAAGGTGTTTTTGAAACTCTAATGGAGAGGTTGGTTTGATAAAACAGAGGGTATTATAGATGTAGTAGTTCAAAGGGATGCATGGCAAGAAAGCAAGTGGAGAGAAGTAGAGGAGATCCGGGAGTGCTGGTTGTTACTTACACGGCGGAGCACAACCACCCTGCGCCGACTCACCGGAACTCTCTCGCCGGAAGTACACGTTCTAAGGTGTCTAACATGACCGGAGTAGCGCCGGAGAGTCAACAGACTAGTCCACTGTCTTCTCCTACTACTCCTTTGACTGTTAACATGGAAGAGGAGGAGGAAGAGGAGCTTGTGGTTGAGGATATGGAGGTTGTTGGAGATGATGAGCTTCTGTTTTTGGGGGTGGATGAAGAGAGATGATGGCCGCCGCCGCCGGCGGTGGCGCCGGAGAGGAAGAGATGAGAGAAAGAGAGGTGGAGGAAGGAGAGTTAATCTGGTCCGTTGACTTCTTTTCTTATCAAAGAAATCTCCACCGTTCGTTTTTTTGTTTTTTTAATTAGATTAAAAGAAAAAAATATAGAGAAAAAAATTAAAAAGTTAAAGTTATCTCTATATCTCTGTGAGTGTCTGGATGAGAAAGGCTGTAATTTTGTGAAGTTTATTGCTTTTGGGATTCTCTTTAGTTTGTCTTATACTTGAAAAAGCTTTGTGATATGTTCTCTCTCTCTTTTTTTTTAGTATTTCTTTTATTTATTTTTTTAGTGTTTTTTTTCTTTTCTTTTAAAAGGGCTGAGATTGACATTTGTGCACATGGTCAACGTTGATGGGTAGCAAGACTAAGCCAAATAAATAAATAAATAAATAAATGAATAAATAAATAAAGAAGAGATGGTGGTGGCGATCTTTTTTTGGTATTGTGTTGTCCCTTTGTTTTTATTTATTAATTTATAAATTTATTTTTTTGTCTCTCCCTAATTAGACAGTAATGAGCCTCTCAACTCCTTCTGCTTCTGCTTTTTCATGTACTCAAAATATTAAATTATGATTGTGAGAGGGCATTACTTTGATAATATTTATTTATTTATTTATTTAAGTGCAATACTATTCATTGGTTTTTAATTCAATTCTCCGAATTTTTTTGGATTTTTTTAGGGAAAAAGTTTGTTAGGGGATAATAACTAAATTAAGACAAAAAAATGGTTCATTTTATTTATTTAGTTATTTACTTTTGTGCTCTTTTTTTGTACGTTTGTACTTTTAAATAAACCGGATTAGGATTTTTATGATTCAAATTGAGGAGGGGAAAAAAAATGATATGCTCAGTTAAATGGTAAATGCTACATTTTTATACCAACTTATTTAAACTTTTTGATTTTTATAATTTTATGGGGGTAAATATGTAAATATTGTGGAGGGAGATAAAAGGATGAAAAACAGGATCCAGAGCCTGTGACTGAGTACTGAGAAATGGGCCCAGTTTTCTGGGTTTGTGTTTTATTCTGCCTGTGTTTCTGAAGGGGAATTCTGAACTTTAGGTTGTTGGTTCTAACCTTAAACATATGTATATATATATATATATATATATATATATATATATGTATTAAATTCTGAAGCCTGAATTTGTGAATATTTTTTTATTTTTTTATTTAAAAAAATTAAATTGGGTATTATTAGGAAGGATTATATTAAAGGAATTAAGAATAAGTATAAATCAAATCAAAACGTTTATGATTTATGAAAAATGATGATTTGTTAGTACATGTGGTTGATACAAATTCCAAAGGTAAGGAACAATAAGCATGTTCTTTCTCTCTTTTGAATAATGATTTCATTCCTTATCACTTGGTGGGTTCTAATAGTGCAACACATGTCCTTCAAGCAAGCATCTTGGCAATCATATATATATATATATATATAGCATCTTTACCTTTGTTTATACTGCATTATTATAATAATTATGAGCAAATTTGGGTATATAATTTGACAAAAAATTCAAAAAAATAGTAAAAGTACTTATGAACACCAAAAAAATTAGTAAGAATAATAATAAGAAGAACACAAGAAAACATTTTTACAAATTAAGAAATCAAACATTTGAAGGGAAACAAGAGACATCTTGAGAAACACAAAGATAATGACATTTCATCTCTGGTTGTCCACCAAACACAAGAGAATAATAATCACACTTCTGTCCAAAAATTCAATGACTGACTTGAAGTAATAAACCATAACAGATCATTTAAACAGTTCTAAATTACTGAAACAACAATAAACAAGAGATCAGCTTCCTTCTATGTATCACTTTATTGAGATTAAAAAAATATCCATTGACTTTAGCACTCAACCACATAAAAAAAGGAAGCTTATAATGCCACAATGCTTCCATCATAATGGCAATATCTTATGTGCATCTCCAGTGGTGGCAGCAAAGATATTCCACTAAGCTGCAACCTGAAAACCCTTTTATTGTCCCTGATAAAGTTTACAGCAAGCAATGCTCAAATGCCTTTGCATTATTCTCCAAACTTTCCCATGTTCACCCATTCGGTTAACCTGAGAGAACAGAACATTTTGTTCATGTTCAGCAAATTAAACACATAAAAAGAAAATTTTGCGGTAAAGTTTCACATTATAATGGAGATGCAAAGTGTAACATTGCATGGTGTGTTATGAGTAAAAGAGCCACAATGTGCATACTGACATGTTTGAGTACAAGCTATTGAATGAATTGCGGTGAAAAACTTGTGACAATTACATAAAATGGCATTGTCAGAGTGCCACAATTAAATGAATTGGTGTGAAAATCTTGTGACCAGATATAAGCAGCAGATCTTCCATCTAACCTTTTTGTAATTGTCACAAAATTCAGATCTCAAAATTCTAATATAATAAACTGCAGATCTCAAAATTCAGCTATTTTGTGATGTGAATCTAACTCTAGTTATTCCATGTCAGAAATGAAATTACACAACATTAAGGTTTTAAAGACGAAGCATGGGGGGACATATATTGTACCATAGAACAGCTAGCCAGTACCAACTTTACCCAGTTCCTTAATATTTACCAGAGGTTGAAGGGCCTATTTTGTCTGGCTAACTGATTTAGATCTCAGACTTGTGGCTTGAAGGAGCATTCCCAGCAAGTATATCCCACAAAGAGCTTAGAGCCACTACACAAGAATCTTGTAATCAAGCAACAAAACTAAACTATACAGAAGCAATCTGCTTGGAGGTTCCACTTCATGAACTAAGGAGAGGCTTCACCTCACGTCGAAAGTTCTATAGCTTCTTACTGCATGCTCATTGTTTTGTTACTTACTAAGAGAATCCAGCACCCCATAGTTTCTTTTTGTGGTAAATGACAAAGGAATGTTGAATGCGGTTCTGGGAGTCTTCAGTGCCTTAACTTGATTTCAATATCATTGTGCTCATCTTTGTTGTCAAAGATAACATGACAATCCTTAGCTTAATATTGTCCCTCTACTCAAACGCTGCTGTCTTAAATCACCTTTGCATTGCCAGCTAAAATTAAGCAACAGTAGTTCCTTGTTTAAAGAGCTTTATCTACTACACAATGATGACCTGGTGACTAGACAAAGCTGAAAATCAAGTACATGTGGTATGTGTGTAATATGGGCCGATTACTTAAATTATCTAAACAAAGGGCGTTGCCAGCCCATTAAATCACATTCACCAAACAAAGCTGCTGCCTAGCAGTTATTAAAGAAGCAAAGCATATCAATTTTGAAAAATCACTGGTCAGGGAATATGCTACTTAAGGACTCAATATGCAGGACTAGTATCAATCCTCCTGCAATATTCCTCTTAGTTATTCTATAACCACAACCAATACATTCTTTGATTTGTTAAAACAAGCCATAAAGCCTATTATCAACAAGAAATGCCTTTTACATAAGGGCAATACAAGGCTTCCAAGTTATGATGGATCTCTTTTTTGTTTCTCATGGCAACAGGGAAATCAGGATTTCAATATTATACACAATAAGCTTTCCTACACTTTGTCACAAGACACTAATTGCCACGAAAATGCCAATAACCTTCAAGCTTCTATAAGCAGAACACCAAATCTATCAAATTTAAAAATGGCATGCATTGCAGTAAATGAGATTAACAATCTCTTAGCATGAAGCATGTGATCTAGAAAGAAACAAATGTATATATATATATATTATTCATGCAAATCCCACACACAGTGTTTGACAACAGATTTGGCACAAAGAAAAAAAGGGTGTGAGAGAAAAATCACTGTAGAGACCTGCTTATTGAAAGATGTGCATCTATCAGTATGAGTTCCTATTCACGTCCTCCCATGCCCTTGGAGGCAGTTGCTGCTGCAGAAGCAGCTTCACTCAAGCCCATCTTCTGCAGCTCATTCATAAAACCATCTACATCACCTTCACTGATTTTATATGGCGTGTGTGATACACCAGGAAAAACTTTGTCCTGGACTTCTTGTTTGTACTCGGACAAAGCTTTATTAATGGCCTCACCCACATGCCCATATTGCTTGCAAAATTTTGGGGTTACCTGCCAACCAGCAAACAATACATTCATGGAGCACAATAAGGGTGCCAAGTTGTAAATTATTGAAAAATGAACTGAACTAACCTTTGCATGATGGGGATGTTGCAACATGCCCAACAAATCATGATAAACCAACACCTGCACAGATATTTAGATGCCAAGTAATCAACTACTTAAATCAGAAAATAAACATCTTGGTAAGTTAGTAACTGCTTTTGCTCAAATGAGTCTCTGTGGGATTAGAAAAAAATATTCAATGTCAAGAAGGACAGATACATACAAAGAGTGGCTCCTGGTGAGATAAAGCATACCCACCTCACTATTGTAATCTACAATGCAGGGGCAAATATATCAAAATCATACGATCTCCCATTTAAAAAGTCTTTAAGGCTGAAAGATGGTTTAATCAAGAGGAATCATCTAAAATTACAGTTTGCTTAAAGGAGCTTGGTCAAATGTGGAAAACAAGGGAGTCCCTATACATATGGAGCATGAATTTGGATAGTAAGCCTTCAGTATCCTAACAAAACATTCTTCATACTATTACAAGATCTTTCTGATATAACTTTTGATGTTTGGCAGTGATCTACAATTTAGCAGCAAGTAAAAGCAATAAAATTTTGTCAAGTTCAGTAAAAAGTTTCATCAAACAAGATGAAAAGATGAACTAACCTGTCCACTGCAGTATGGCCCAGCTCCAATACCAATAGTGGGAATCTGCAATGCAGCAGTCGCAGCAGCAGCAACGGGCGCAGGTACACACTCCAAAACCACCGAGAAGCATCCCACCTCCTGCAACGCCAGCGCCGTCTCCACCACCTGGCATTCACACAAACACTTCATGAACCATTTACTCCAAAGCGTCAATTTCAATTACATTCATGAAATCGAAGTAAAAATGAGACCTTTACTGCACTGTTGATGGTCTTCCCTTGCGGCCGAAAACCCTCCGAGAACGCTAATCGCCTGAGGCGTAAGCCCAACATGCCCGATCACAGCGATCCCGGCCTCCACAATCGCCCTCGCAGCACCGATCCTCGAAGGCGCAGCTCCTTCCAGCTTGATCGCATCCATGTTCCCCTCTTTCAAAACCCTCACCGCCGTGTCCACCGCCTGCCCTAATCCCCAAAACAACAAACACCAAATCATCAAAACCCAAAATCAAATCAAAACCAATCCCAGATCAAAATCCCAATCGGAATACCTGCGCGGAAGACGACTCATAGGAACCGAAAGGGAGGTCGCCGACGAGGAGCGACCGGGTGGCACCGCGCGCGACGGCGCGGCAATGGCTTAGCATCTCATCAAGGGTGATCGGGAGAGTGGTATCATAGCCATGGACGACCATCGCGGCCGAGTCACCAACGAGGCAGATGTCGATGCCGGCAGTGTCGACCTGGACGGCGGAAGGGTAATCGTAGGCGGTGACCATGGTGATGGGCTCACCGGCGAGGTGCTTCTGGCGGAGGGAGTTGAGGGTGACGCGTTGGTTAGGGTTTTGAGGCTTGGGGCCGCCATAGACGGTGCTCTCGGGGACGTTGCTGAAGAGACGCCGGGCGAGACAATGCATGGCGCCGGAGATTTGATGGTGATCACGAGACGAGATGAACGGAGGATAACAATATTGGTTCATAAGATATATATATATATATATATATATAATTATATTAAATATTGTTTTAATCTTCAAACACAAATCTAGTGTCTATCTCTCATTAAAAATTTTCCTAAGATAATCATATAATATTTATAATAATATTAAAATATTTATAATTATCTTTAATTTTAAACCAAAACTTTGAAAGGGTCATGAATATTATAAATGGATTACTACCGCGACGTTACTGTATCATATGGTCAGATGGCACTATAGCAGCCGCCAATATTATTACTATTTCACCTAACAGTGTATTTTGAACTGTTGGATCGAATCAATCCTAACCGTCCATTCAAATCATGAATGCCTATAAAAACCTCCACCTGTTTATTGTAAGATATAGAAGAGAAGAAGAGATAGATAAGAGAAAGAAAGAAGAAGTAAATTATCAAAGTGTTTGATAAAATATTCTGGCTTTTATTATTCTCTTTATACTTATAATATATTCATGGAAATTTATATATATGTTTATATTGAGGATGAATTATTTGTTGCTTATACAATACGCTATCAGCACGAGTCTCCTCCTAATCTTGTTTTACATTTTCATTTAACTTTAATGTAACTTTATTTCTAGTGTTCATATTTTCTTTTTAATCTTTTCTCTTATCATCTATTATATTTTATAGAGATTGATTTTGGTATAATATCTGATTGGTCTCTCTACTTTTCTCTATCTTCCTTTTTGGTCCCTCTACTCGAAAATGCAATTAATCCCAATACTCTTGAAAATGGGCCCATTTAGTCCCCTACTCTTAGTCTCTTCCTAACTAGTCCCTCTACTTTTACAAATACAGGGCCTAGTTGGCCCATTTTCAAGTATAGAGGGACTAAGTGGGCCCATTTTCAAGAGTATATGGACTAGTTGGGAGCATTTCTGAGTAGATGGACTAAAAGAGAAAAGAAAGAAAAGTGGAGGGACCAATTTGGGTATTATGTTGGTGGCAAATATCGCAAAAAGTGAATTCGAGGCTCTTCACATTTCTGGGAGTAATTATATATCATGGAGCCTAGATATCAATCTCCATTTGAAAGCAAGGAACATGGGCAAACCTATTTATGTTAATGATAATGAGCCTAATGATAATAAAACGAAAGCCTTAATATTTATAAGGCATCACATTGATGATGGGCTGAAGAATGAATATTTGACCATTGATGATCCACAGAAATTGTAATTATCCTTGAAAGAGAGATTTGAACATCTTAGAATGGTCTACTTACCCAAAATACTTAATAACTGGTCAAGTCTCAGGTTCCAAGACTTTAAAAGTGTGTAAGAATATAATTTCGAGCTATTTAAAATTGTTTCAGTACTACGTCTCTGTGGAGAAACAGTGATGGAAGGTATGATGCTCGAGAAAACATTCACAACATTTCATGCACGCAATGTTATATTACATCAACAATATAGAGAAAAAAATTTCACAAAATTTTTAGAATTAATTTCTTGTCTCCTTGTGGCGGAGTAAAACAATGAACTATTGATGCAGAATCATCAATCTCAACCATCTGGATTGGCACCACTATCAAAAATTAATTTTAGGCAAAGACGATGGCGTGGTCAGGGTACCAGTTTTAAAAATTGCGGTGGACGTGGATATCATGGCGGTTAAGGACGACGTGATCATGATGGGGGCCGAAATTGATGTACATTAACAAAAGCAACAAAGCCATAACATGGTTAGAGACAAAGAGGGATACTTGCTATCAGTGTGGCTTGGAAGGTCATTGGTCCAGAAGTTGCATGACCCCTAACAAAGCCATAAAATTATGTTTTTCTATTTTGTTAGAAGTATTGCTGATGATGAATGCATTATTGATTGCTAGACAACACATACTATTTTGATAAGAAAATATATTTTATCTCCTTATCAATGAGAAATGCATGTATAGCCATAATAGCAGGGTCATCAGACCTGATTTAAGGTACTGGAGAAGCAACATTGATGTTGCCAAATGGGATACCTTGCAGATGAAAAATGCTCTCGATTCTCCTAAGTCTAGGAGGAACCTTCTCAGCTTTAAAGATATATGTCTTAATGGATATCATTTAGAGATGGTTGATAAGGAAGGAAAAGAATATATTCATATTACACAAATTATTTCATGCCAAAAACGTGTACTTGAAAGCTTTCCCTATATATTTTCAGGACAATATTTTATGCGTATTAAAGTGATGGAATCACATACGGTAGTAACCCTGAAGGTTAATGACCCAGAGATATTTAAAATATGGCATTAAAGACTTGGACATCTAGGTGCTATTATGTTGGGCCAGATTATTACTAATTCTCATGGACACCAATTAAAGGATTATAAAATCCTAACATATAATGAATATGCATGTTCAGCATGCTTAATGGGAAAGCTAATAACTAGACTTTTGACAACTAAAGTAACTGGTGAATCTCCTAAATTTTTAGAAAAAATACAAGGAGACATATATGAACCAATACATCCATTATGAGGACCATTTAAGTATTTTATGGTTTTAATTGATGCATCGACTAGATGGTCCCATGTTTAACTTCTATCTACAAGAAATGTAGCTTTTGCAAGGTTATTGACGCAAATATCAGGCTTAAAGCATAATTTCCAGATTATCCCATAATGACAATCCGTCTTGATAATGCTGGTGAATTTTCATCAAAATCATTTTATGATTATTATATGGCTGTTGGAATACATGGTGAGCATCAAGTAGCTCATGTACATACCCAAAATGGGTTGGCGGAGTCATTAATTAAAATAATCCAGATTATTGCTCGTCCAATGTTATTAAGGACAAAACTGCCTACAAGTGTGTGGGGTCATGCTATTTTGCATGTTGCAGTTTTAATACGGACCCGACCCATTGCATGTAATTTATATTCACCACACCAGCTTGTTATGGATAAAGAGCCTGATATTTCACATATAAGAACATTTGGTTGTGCAAAATATGTGCCAATAACACCACCAAATCGTACAAAAATGGGTCCACAAAGCAGACTTGGTATATATGTTGGTTACGATTCTCCCTCAATTATACGATATTTAAAGCGATTAACGGAAGATGTATTTACTGCAAGACTTGTAGATTGTCATTTTGATGAATCAACGTTCCCTTTATTAGGGGGAGAAATGATTACTCAAACAAACTAAAAAAAATTGATTGGAATGCATCACGATTGCATACATATGATCCACGCACCAATAAATGCGAACTTAAAGTTAAAAGGAACATTAAATTACAAAAAATTGCAAATGAAATGCCTGATGCATTCATTGATACTATAATGGTCACCAAGTCATATATACCAGTTGCCAATGCTCCTGCAAGAATTGAAATTTCTAAGACTCCATTGAAACAAGTAGAAAATAAAGCATGACAAAAATGTTAGACCAATTGGCGCCAAAGATTCGGCTCCTTGAAAAAAAGAAGTAGAAAAACTAAAGAGAAAAATCTCCTATGTGAAAAGGGAGAGAAAATTATGAAACCCTCAAAACAAGTTAATGAAGAATCAATGGGGAATGATATTTATGAAAATATTGAAAAGTCAATTTGTTATGTAGATGATGGTCAAATAATGAATCGGCATGAGACCGAAATAAATGATATATTCATCTACAATGTGGCTAATAATATAGAAATAAATACAAATAATGGTCCAGAGCCACGATCTATTGATGAATGTCGACAAAAAAAAATTGGCCAAAATAGAAAGAAGCTATCTAGGCTGAGCTAAATTCCCTATCAAAATGTGAGGTGTTTGGACCAATGATACCAACACCAGAAGGGATAAAACTAGTCTGCTATAAATGGGTGTTCATGAGAAAAAGAAATAAAAATAATGAAATTATGAGATACAAAGCAAGACTGGTTGTTCAAGGTTTTTCTCAAATGCCTGGTGTTGACTATGAAGAAACATATTCTCCTGTAATGGATGAAACTGTTTTTCGATTTTTAATTGCCATGGCAACAAGTAATAAATTAGATATGAGGTTGATGGATGTTGTCACAACATATCTATATGGATTACTTGAAAATGACATGTATATGAAAATTCTTGGAGGATATAAAATAACAGACATTACAAATTAACAACATTTATGCTCTATTAAATTACAGAGGCCTATTTATGTGTTAAAACAATTTGGACGGATGTGGTACAACCGTCTCAGTAAATATCTTATAAAAGAAGAATACCAAAATGATAATATATACCCATGTGTATTTATTAAATGTTATATTAGTGGTTTTGTTGTGATAGCAGTATAAGTGGGTGATTTAAATCTTATATGCACTCCTCCTGAAATTGCAACTACGGCATCGTATTTGAGGAAGGAATTTGAAATCAAAGATCTAGAGAGGACTAGATTTTGTCTTGGTATACAAATTGAGCACTTATCTTCTGGAATATTTGTCCATTAGTAAGTTAACCTATACATTAAAGGCACTGAAAAGATTTGATATGGAGAATGCTTATCCATTAAGTACTCCAATGGTTGTCCGAACACTTGATGTTCAGAAAGATCCATTTCATCCGCTTGAAGAAAGAGAAATTATTCTTGGTCCAGAAACTCTGTATCTAAGTTCAATTAGCGCATTAATGTATCTTGCAAATAATACAAGACCAGATATAGCTTTTGCAGTAAATCTTCTAGTAAAATCAGCTCTACACCTACAAAAAGACATTGGAAAGGCGTGAAAGATGTGCTACATTTTTTACAAGGAACTATAGATCTAGGCTTATTTTATCCATAGAAATCTTCATCTAATCTCACAAGCTTTGCTGATGCCGGGTATTTGTCTGCTCCTCACAAAGGGCGATCTCAGACTGGATACATATTCGCTTATAATGGTATAGCTATCTCATGGCGTTCCACAAAACAAACTCTTACAGCTACTTCATCAAATCATGCTGAAATTCTAGCTCTCCATAAAGCAAGTCGAGAATGCCAGTGGTTGCGATCTATGATTGGCCATATACAGTCGTCATGTAAATTACCAAATGCTACAGTAATTTATGAAGACAACAGTGCTTGTATTTCTCAAATACAAGGAGGTTACATTAAAGGTCATAGAACGAAACATATCTCACCAAAATTTTTCTACACCCATGACCTCCAGAAAGAAGGCGTCATAGAAGTTCAAAAGATTCAATCTAATGAGAACCAAGCCTATCTATTCACAAAATCACTCCCTAAGTGCATCCACAAAAAAATTTTATACATAAAATCGGGATGAGAAGACTCAAGGATGTAAGTACTTCTAATATAAGTTGAAAATTATTTATTTGAGGGGGAGACTGTACTATTCTTCCTTTCGCCAAGGTTTTTATCCTAATGGGTTTTTCCGAAGCAAGGTTTTTAATGAGGCAGTAACCCTCACATATACCAAGGATAGTGTACTCTTTTTCCTTAGCCAGGTTTTTATACCACTAGGTTTTTCATAGCAAGGTTTTAATGAGGCATGTCCTTTGGTCATAGACATTCAAAGGGGAGTGTTATAAATGGATGCATACTGTAGCAATGATAATGTAGTAGGCGGCGTTAATGTAGCATACTTCCAGATGATACTGTAGCAGTCCCGCCAACACTCACATTATTTCACATAAGTAGTATTTTGAATTGCTTTGATCAAATCAATCCCTAACTCGCCCATTAATATCTTGAATGCCTATAAATACCCCCTCGCTCTCTCTCTCTCTTTCGCTTATTGTAAGATATAGAAGAGAACAAGAGATAGATAAGAGGAAAGAAGAAGAAGTAAATTGTTAAGGTGTTTGGTACATATTCTAGCATTTATTATTCTCTTTATACTTAGGCATTTATTATTCTCATAGAAATTTATATATATGTTTATATTGAGGATGAATTATTAGTTGCTTATACAATAAAAAAAGCAAATTATAATTTTTAAAATTATTTATAATTAAAAACATTAATAATTTCAAAAACGAATGAAACTTTCATATTAAAAATATTATTGAAATGTAAATTTCAATTAATTGTAGATTATTAGAGAGGTTGTATTGCAACATTATGAAAATATTTATAATTTAGTTCTAAATTAATTACAAATTATTAGAGGGGTTGCTTTGCTAAACTAAAGGTACATGCCATTTAGTCATAAATTAATTATGATTTATTAAAGAAAGTAATTTATAAATAATACATAGTATGAAGTCATGTTTTATATATTATTTTATTATAGTATTTTTTATTAATTTATAAAATCCAAATATTTTTTTTATCACTTTAATTTAACTCTATTTGACTAAAAATGAAGTTAAAGAATCATTCATAATAATATGAGAATCTATAAATAATGTAGGGTGCACATATTATTTTTAACATGTTTATCTCTCCCATGCGTAGCTCGGGCATAACACTAGTAATTATTATTTTTGTGTCTTAATTATATAAAAGATTTGTTTATTTTATTTTTTTATTCTTATTTATGGTGGTTGTAATTTTTCTGGATTAATTATATTTTAAAAAACCCAAAATAAATGTATAATAATTTAATTATTAGATTGATTCATCGGGGTGGCCGTTATCATCCCTGCATTCATGGGAATAGCTAATATACTAGCCTTAAATAAGAGGAAATTACTTCCATACTCTTCCAAGAGCCAGAATTTCTAGAGGGAGGGGCAAACTACAAACTTAAAAAAAAAAAAAATTTAATGAATAAAATTTTTACAAATTAATAATTTAAAAATACAATAAACTTAATACTTTAAAATATAAAATAAAAAAAAAACTAATAACTGCTAGGTAGCTGAATCGTTGAATATTACATGTTTTGAAAACATTACAAAATTATTTTTTCATCAATTTTAATAAATATTTCTCACTCAATATTTTATGTTATTTTTCTTTTTGAATGGTTCATGAAAGCAATATATATCTTTATTTAAATTTAAGATTTTACTAATTTATACATAAAGTCTATTTGGTATCTTTAATTTAAACTTTTATTTAAATTATCTATATTTTTTAATAGATAAACTCCTCAATTATTTATTTATTTATTACTAAATCATCAATTTTAATTATCATTAAAAATTATGTTATAAATTTTATAAAACATAAATTTATTACTGATCTTTAAATTTATTGTCAAATGATTGAAGGGCAAAGAATTGTTTTTTTAAATAAAATCTTTGAGTTGATCATTGATCAAAATTTGCATATATTATAAATTTTGTAGTACACTATTTGTCGGTATAAGAATGATTTATGTAAATATATAAAAAATTTTGACAATATGAATAAGTTACTCAATGTATATTTTTTATTATAACATTTCAGTCACGTATTGGAAGAGGGTCGAATTTTTTATTTTTCATAGAGAAGTCAAATATCTGACCATTGCAATTGCAATATTTTTTTGATTTGATATGGTTTTTTTAGAAGGACCTAGTAATGGATCACAAAGCATGCCTTTTAAGCACCCCCCTTGTGGGTGGGGAATTGGGGAATTTAATCAAATGGTTGAAATCTCATTATACTAACGACCATGCCCCTTCCATAAAGATATATTTCATCATTCCACCATGGCCTTAGAATGCTCTACAAATATATAAGAGCAGGGGAATCAAAACACAGTGGAACTGCACTCAACATCCTACTCACCAAGTTGCCCAAGTGTTATTTTTTATTTTTTTATATGTTTTTCATAAAAATGCGACAAGCGGTCTGTATGTTTTTTTGATTTGATATGTTTTTAGAAGGACCTAGTAATGGATCACAAAGCATGCCTTTTTAAGCCCCTTGTGGGTGGGGAATTGGGGAAATTCAATCAAATGGTTGAAATCTCATTATACTAACGACCATGCCCCTTCCATTTTTTTTTAAAGATATATTTCATCATTCCACCATGGCCTTAGAATGCTCTACAAATATATAAGAGCAGGGAATCAAAACACAGTGGAACTGCACCAACATCCTACTCACCAAGTTGCCCAAGTGTTATTTTATTTTTATTTGTTTTCATAAAATGCGACAAGCGGCTGTCTTGAGTACGTGCATAAACGTAGAGCAAACTCAATAAGTACTTGTGCTTTCATCTTATAAATGAGCTTTAGAATTAATTTTCCCTTATATGGGCTTTAGTTAGGATTCAATCTTAGGTCCTCCCAAAATGAACACCCTATGATACTCAAGTGTTATTGAAGTAAAATTTTAATATATTTCAACCATTCTACCATGTTGGTTAAATATGTGTCATGAAATCTAAACAATTAATTAGAAAAACTTAAGGCATATGTCAAAATCCAAAGATTTGAGTGAAAAAAGGGTAAACCACACAAATAGTTACTAAACTATAGGGGTATTTCTGTTTTGTTCACTGAACTTTAAAAATTCCATTTGGGTCACTAAACTTTAGTTTCACTACTAATCAAGTCAGCAGGGAGAACATCGTTAACTGCGTCCTGAGGTGGCAAGCCATGCTACATGCTTTTTGCCACATCATTAAAGTTCAGTGACCTGAATTGAATTTTTAAAATTCAATGACCAGAATAGGAATAACTCTATAATTAAGTGACTATTTGTGTGGTTTATCCTTGATTTTTTTCCAGGTTTTTGTTGTAACTATAGATTTAATTTTTCTTGTAAAGATGTATTTGTAAATTTATGGAATATATAAATATATATATTTAATAAATCAACTTTTGAATGTTCAAAAATGACATTCACAAAACACAATCATAGAAGAGATGTAAACTACTAATCAAGTATTGAAATAACATTCACAAAACATAATCATACAAACAGAGTTTTGGTGAAATAGTTACTTGTATTGATAACTAAACATAATTATATTCAAATCCCAAGTTGATGCACAAAATTGACAGACATGCCTGGAAGCCAACAACTTAACAAAAACCCAGGTGCATATGTAATGGTCTGTTAAAGACAAAGAAAAAACTTAACAAGACTAATTCCAAAAACTAAGCCTACTGAAGACTTCCACAGCATGTGCAACCTCCCAATAATAGTCCTTCTATTAATGTGCATCCTTGGAGAGTTGTTTCTTTGCATTTCTATCAGGTTGAGACACTTTCCTTTTTCTTTGGGCCATACTTCTAACTTGTGGCAAGTCCCTTATATACCTAAAAGGCACTTGTCTCCCATATTGTTGCCTACATGCATTTTCAAAACCATCTCTAGCTGCAAAACTTTGTTGTGTGTTTGTAGCTTGGGAATAACCCTATACAACAATTCTAAATAACATGAACCATAATAGCAGAAAAGCATTGTGTTTATAACCTTAGCAAGATGAAAACATTTATCTTGATTTACAACAAAGAAGAAATAAGGTGTTTTACTAAAAATTGGTCAAACTACTCTATTAGCAACCTAGGTAGGAAAACAATTTCTGCAAATCAGTGCTAGAAAAAATTTTTGCAAAAAAATTGGTCCAACTGCAAAAATTTCATCAAACTACATAATTTCATACCAAGTATAAGTGCTGGAAATTAGTAAAACGAAAGAAAAAAAATTTACCCCTTGTATTGGTCCTTGAACTATGTTAGATCCACTTTGGCTTACAACTTGTGAAGTACCCTAAAGATAGGCCATATGAATGTAAATCATTAGCACTGAAAATTATCAAGGAAAAAATAACAACAATAATAAGGAATGTTTTTGAGTAAAAATGTTGTACATCAGGCATCCATCTAATCACATTCGCTTGTGGAGTTGATCTGCTTTATCTACTTGGATTATGTTCCTGAGGTTTAAGTAAAAAATACACATTAGCAGTCGTAAGTCACACAAGGCTAAGTAATTTAGATCAATTATAATCTCTTGTCTTGCACCTGATTGTGCCCTTCTAGATGAAAGTTGGTTTGCAGGTTGCATTGCAGAAGGTCTACTAGCATTTCTGACCTAGAGAAACACAAAACAATGGCAATGAATAAAGTAGAAAATCCCTTAAAGTTGAACTTAATAGAGTTTTCATAGCACTTAATGGTAATTTAGATGGTCTGTTGTTAGCACCCACTTCTCCTTTGTAAGTCCTAAATTATGACTTGTCTGTCCACATTTTTTGCATGGCATTCTCACTCCCATCTTGGAAACTTTGGATTGACTTTCACTTATTTCATCTGCTTCCTTCCTTCGGTTCTTGTGTGGTCTTCCAGGAGGCCTTTTAAGCACAAGAAGTAAAATAGGTTCTATGTTTTCCACATTATTCCATTGGTTAGGTCCCCTGATAGGCTGAATGAAGTAAGAATATATATATATATATGCGCAATTATGTTTCCTTGTGGTAACAAGCATCGACATATTGCTCTGGCCTCTCTTTAGTAGCAAACATCACTGCCACTACATGAATACATGGGATACCAGTGAGATCCCATTTCCTACAAGAGCAATTGTGGACCTTTAAATTGACTACATGTTGATCTGTTGGACCACATGACACTTGATATTTTCCATCTCCAGCATAACCAACCCAACATCTACTAGACTCTTCAATTATTTTGTCATTTTTCTTTTGAATTTTAGGGCATAGCTTCCCTGTGTATTTCTCAGCTGCCTTTTTTTCATTGCTATTCTTTATATGATTAGTTTGGTTCTTATAGCTTTCATCATGCTTAGCATAGGTCTTCCTTTTGCCTCGAAGATAAATTTGTTGAATGATTCACAAAGATTGTTCAGCAACATGTCACACTTTGTCATTGTTGAAAAATGTGCCTTAGATCAATACTTCGGGTCTTTACCTTCTAACCGTTTGTAGGCCGTTTCTAATAAAGCCCTCATTTCTAGCATTGCATCCTCATACTCCGTTAGGTAAGTTGACCTCGCAACTTTCCATAGGTAATCCTTTAGTGCTTTGCCTTTATTAGATGGTTGTGACTTGAAGTTGGTGTACAAATGCCTGACACAACTTCTGCACTCAACATTTGGCACCAACTCCAATAGAGAATCAACAAGGCCCTGTAAATTTGAAATAATGTAAGTAATAATATTGGAAGTATAAAAGCTAAGGCTAAAAAAATCATACAAGATATATGAAGGAAATTCAGTACCTTCTGCTTATCTGACATGAAAGTCCAATGGTAGGAGTTAACTATTTCAAAATCTTGCTTCAATAATTGAAAGAACCAGCACCATGAGTCAAAATTCAAACTTTCAACAGCAGCAAATGCGAGTGGATACATGTAATCATTGGCATCAATTCCCACATCTACCATTAAATGCCCAATGTAGTAACCCTTTAAGAAGTATGCATCAAGACTAATGATATTCCTAAAACCAGACTTGAACCTATATTTAGATTCTTGTAGACAAACATACATCCTCAAGAATATCCTACACTATAAAAAATAGATTGTAGTAAAGCCTACATTGGTATGTCTAAGCTCTCCCAAATAATCATAAAATTTTCCATATTGTTCTTTAGGATTCCCTAGGACCATGTTTAGAGTGTAAGTTTAGCCCTATGGCACTTGCTCAATGGCACAAGCAAGTTGAAACCCCTTCTTACATCTTGTTGAAGTGAGCTGATGGAGTAAATTTGGTCACTAACAAACTTGTAGAGATAGTGCTTTTCCATCCATTTTGATGTTATATATCTATTTATTATCTCCTTGGAGCAAGTGTGCTCACTGACATAGGTTTTGATTTGCCAGCTACCATCCAATTTATCAAAAGGGTTCAATTTTGATCCCCACAACACCCATGTATAGCCTTCTCGGCATATAGCCTTAACTCTGTTTTTGTCATTTCTCACAAGCTTCACATTGTATCTATTTTTCCTCATGTATTGTCTAATTGCTTCCTTTAGTGCCTCTCTACTAGAAAAAACCAACCCTTTATCTAATCTTTTGTTTTCAATGTCTGTCTAATAATTAAACTCTTTCCACTTTTTTTTGGAGCTTTTACATAAGTCGTCGGAGTCATCTACTCTATGTAAAGACACTGAATTCTCATACTCTGACTCCTCATTCATATGCATTTCATGGATACCCTCATAATCAACCCTGGTATCTCTCCTAGAGTTTACACCATACATATCTAACTCTAACCCTAAATCACCATTGACATCAAACACTTGGTCATCATTATCTTCCATATCATAATCGCTTTCATGAAACTCAGAGTCAGAACTATCATTATCATCTAATGATTCACAGCCTACATTACACTCAATACCGTCACTTATTTCATTCACATCAAAATCAGGCATTCTATTGCCAAACCCTAAATCATCATAAAATGCTTCAACCTGCCACATTTCAACCAACTCAAATAGAAAAATATAAAATAAAAACAAAAAATTGTGCACTAATTGACAGAGGAAGCATAGTAAAACACTTTTAATCATATGACACATTAAGAATAAAACACATGGAAGCCCTCATCAATAAGCATTCAGCATACAATATAAGAACGCATTAAGAATAGGTATAAAAAAAATGTTCTTCATCTTAGCATAATTTCTCCATTAAATTCAAGTTTAGTAAAATGTTCTTCATCTTGAAAAAATGTCCTTCAATTTCAAGTTTATGATACAACCACAAAAACAAATGCAAACATCTAGAAAAAAAAGAAGGGCATAAGATGAAGAACATTCTGAATTTAATGGAGAAATCATGAACAAAATAAAGTTAATTTCCTTCCATTTCAAAATTTTCTTTCTGAACAACATTAAAGTAAATGTACCTACCTCCACATCCTCACTTGCACGACTACCAGTCCTGCTAGCTTGTCAGTGACTACTCCGTTGATCGCCTGATTGGCTATTAGAGGCCATTAGGGTTTCTTTGGTTGGGAAACCTTCGGAGAAAGTAAAGGTTGGTGTCGTGTTTGGGGAAAGAAAAAAGAAAGAGGAAAGTGGGGGGAGTAAAGGTTGGTGTCTCGTTTGGGATTTTAAAGTTTAGACAATAAATTTCTGAGTTCCTTGACGTGGCAAAAAGCATGTGACATGGCTTGCCACTTTAGGACGCCGTTAACGACGATTGGAAGCGAAATTAATGTTTAGTGACTCAAATAAAAGTTTTTAAATTCAGTGACCAAAACAGGAATACCCCTATAGTTTAGTGACTATTTTTGTAGTTTACCCAAAGTAAAGAAAGGAGAAAGTAAGGGAGGGATTTTAAAGTTTAGACGGAATAAATTTCAAAGTTCCCTGGCGTGGCAAAAGGCATGTGACATGGCTTGCCACGTACGGACGCTATTAACGACGTTTTCCCTAGAGACTTGGTTGGAAGTGAAATTAAAGTTTAGTGACTCAAATAAAATTTTTTTAAGTTCAGTGAGAAAAACATAAATACCTCTATAGTTTAGTGACTATTTATGTAGTTTACCAAAAAAAAAACACATGTCTAAATGACAAAAATAATATTATATATATATATATTTTTTTTTTTTTAACAATTAGGTTTAGACATAGAAATTTTCAAGATGTGCTTATTTTACAGAGTTTTGGCTTGAAGTAACCAACGTGAAGATTGATAAGATATTTTACTGTATTTGTTTTACCAAAGTTGGGCCCGAAGAGCAGATATGACACCACTCATTTTACTATTTTGATTTTGGGGGAAAAAGGCCAGAGTCGGACTCGGCATTTTTGTCCAAGATGGTCGAAGTGTCACTTTGGGCATGTGATTTCATGTGCCCGTGTTGTGATCATCTTACTTTAGGCCTAGTTTTCTACATGCTCTCTCCAAAATTCGTACTATCCCTAAATCCTCTCTTCTTTTGTTTTGCTAGCCTATCTTCTTAACAGGTTGCCCTCTGTCAATCGGTGTAATCTATGTTTTCCTCACCATGTTTACGGTATTGCTAGCATCACCATCTCCTTGCATTCACCTCATCAATCTTGCTTTGTTGTTGTAAGATTACTTCAGTTTTCTCCTGCAATAAATTGTTTTTCCTTGACCTGATATTTTTTTTTGTTGATATGTTTGATTACATGTCAATTAGTGTTTTCCTCTTCATTTTGTTTGTTGTTTTGATCGATTTTTTTTAGGTACTTAGTTTGTTATGATTTTTACTTTTTTGTTGATATGTTTGATAGCATGTTTAATTAGGGTTTTCCACTTTATTTTGTTTGACATTTTAACTATTTTTTTACTTAGATTTCAAATTCGGTCATAGAATTGTCGAGCAAATGATTGAAGAGAAGTGGCGTGTAGGGAAGATGGTGTTTTTGTGTGAATGATTTGTATTTCTGTTGAGTGTGTGAGGTTCTGTTTTTGTGAGTGGGTTGTAAGTAGTTCAATGTTTGTATAAGTGTGTTACTTTAATGTTTGTTAGATTAGTTTGAAATCATGAGGGAAAGCAGCTGAAAGGTACCCGGTTGAAATGAACGGCTGATATAGTCTCATCTAATCTGGTGAGTAAGTTCGAGGCATAAGTCTTAAACGGTTAGGTTGTTAAGTATGTGACATATGGATTATGACTAAGAATAGATGTAAATCTAATGTGTAAATAGGTACTGTTTGTTTGTATGCAGGGAGTTAAAAAAAAAGAATGAAGAAAAGGGGTTGTTGGCTTGTTGGTTTATTTTTTCTCTATGAATTTCTTTGTTTTCATTCTGGCTGTTCTTTCTCTGGTCTTCTATTTCTTAACAAAGTGGTATCAAAGCCTGGTTAGTTGGTTTTGAAGTGATGTGAAGATGACAACCAGCTCAACAGTGGTAACAACTAGATCTCTTCCAATGTTTAAAGATAAAGGATGTAACAAATGGAGTGTTAAGATGGAGACTTTGTATAGAAGTTAGAATCTATGGAAGGTGGTTGAAGAGGGACCGCTAGAAGAAGGCATTGAGAAGCAAAAATTGTAATGTCAACAAGAGAATGCTAAAACCTTGTATATGATTCAACAAGCTGTGTATGAATCTATTTTGTATAGAATTGTGAGGTTGAAGACGGCTAAAGAAGCTTGGGAGTATATTAAGAATGAATATCATGGGAGTTCCAAAATGGTTTCTGTGAGAATACACACTCTGAGGCAGCAGTTTGAATTGTTACAAATGAGAGAGGATGAAGATGTACAATACTATGTCTCACAAGTTGTTGCATTGGTCAATAAAATTAAAGGGCTTGGTTTTGAGATTGAAGATAAAGAAGTGGTCTCTAAAGTGATGAGAAGCCTAACAATGAAGTATGAACATGTGATTACTTCAATAGAAGAGGCAAGAGATATGGATAAGTTATCTTTGAATGAGTTAAGTGGCAGTTTGTAAGCTCATGAGACTAGATTTAATAAGTTCACTGAGAAAGCTGAAGATAAAACCTTTCACGCAAGAGGACGGTCTGTTGAAAGTGGTGGTACATGCAGTAATTTGTATCTAGAACAAGGAAAAGGATGAAGATCTTTTCAAAGAGGAAGAGATGGCAGAAATTATAGAGGCCAAGGAAGAGCTATTTTTGTAGTTTGCAGAAGTGGTTATGATGGTGGTAGAGGAGTTTTTAGAGGTAGTCAAATAGGGAGAAGTTATGGTAGAAATCAATTTGCCGGCCCAAGTATTAATGCCAGATTTGGAAAAGGTAATTTTCAGAATACTCAGTGTTTTCATTGTGGCAAGTTTGGGCATATGCAATCTCATTGTTGGTCCAGAATTCCTCGGGGTGATGGGAGTGCAAATTCTATTGGTCCTCAATCAGTGACTGATGGTAATGATTATGGGAATGTGTTCATGATGGCTCAAAATTTGGCAACAAAATAGAAGGTTATTTGGCTGCTTGATAATGGGTGTCCAGCCATATGACAGGCAAGAAATTTTTTTTCCATCGAAAGAGTCAGTTAAGCAGAAGGTCAGAATGGGTGATGACTGATGATAGTGCTCTTAAAATTCAGGGAAAAGGATGTATTGTTGTTTAAATTCCAAATGGAGGAAGAAGACTGATTCATGATGTTAAGTATGTTCCCAATTTAGCATATAATTTGCTAAGTGTTGGTCAGATAATTGATAATGGTTATAGACTTGTGTTTGAAAAGAGCAGTTGCTGTATACAAGACACAAAAACTGGAGAAATAGTTATGGAAGTCTTCAAAGATCAGCATAATTTGTTTCCTGTTGAGTTGTCATAGTCAGAGTCAGTGACTACTTTGGTGAGCAGTAGTGAAGAATTGTTTTATATGTGGCACAAAAAGATATTGGCATGTGAATTTCTAAGGTTTGTGATGTTTACAAATGCTGAACATGGTGTTGGGTTTGCCACAAATTCATAAAATGCAATAGTGTGAAGGTTGTATATTTGGGAAGCTAGCAAGATTGCCATTTCAGTCTAGAAAATCATGGAGAGCAAAGCATAAGTTACACCTGATTCTTGCAGATGTGCGTGGACCTATGCAAACAGAATCTTGTGGGGGCAGTATGTACTTTTTATTATCCGTTGATGATTTTTCTAGGATGTGTTGGGTACATTTTCTGAAGTATAAGCATGAGGTGTTTAGTAAGTTTAAGATTTTTCTTGCTTTTGTTAAAAGACAAGCAGGCCAGAAGTTAAGAATTCTAAGGACAGATAGAAGAGGAGAGGTTTTGTCTAAAGAATTCAATGTATTTTCCTCATAAAGAGGTATCAAGCATGAGTCACTACAAGAAAACATGGGCATCAGAGACGGAAAATTCTGTCACTAATAGGTAAAATTTCGTTGGTGATAACTTTTACCAACGGAATATTCCGTTGGAAATTTCCGTCGCTGAAAAGCAAGTGGCTAATGCTATTCCGTTGGAAAAATGAATTCCGTTGGTGATATTAAACTATTACCAACGGAATTTTCCGTTCCTGAAGATGTTTATTAGTAACGGAAATTCCGTCCCTGAATGTGTTTATTACCAACGGAATTATTCATCACCGAAAACATTCATTACCAACGAAAATTCTGTCACTGAAAATATTTATTACCAATGGAATTTCCGTCACTAAAGTGTTTATTACCAATGAAAATTCCGTTTCTGAAGGTATTTATTACCAACGGAATTTTCTGTCACTAAAGGTTTTATCACCAATGGAATTTACGTCACTGAAAGTGTTTATTTCCAACGGAATTCCGTCTATGATAGTCTTCATCACCCACAGAATTCCATCCTTGAATGTGTTTATTACCAACGGAATTTCATCACTAATAGTTTTTATCACCCATGAAATTCCGTCCCTAAAAGTCTTTGTTACCAATGAAATTCCGTTTGTGATAGTATTTTTTTAATATTTATATATTTTTTTTTCTTGGTTCATTTCCCTATATTACATGTAATCAATATCATTTCACAAACTCTATATAATAAACAAAAATTATTTATTCATAACAAAACACAAGTTCAATAGTATTCAAAGCAAGTAAGTTCAATCTTTCAAAATATCTAAAACATATTCATACACAAGTAAAAATATGAATAATAGAAATCATATGTCAATGAAAACTAGTTATGAAGCACCCAAGTTCTATAAGTCACTCTCTCATGATTCAAACTTCATCATCGATGGTATCTTCTTCTTAGCCTCTATCACTCGTCCCAAATTGAGAAAAATCCGAAAGATTCCGAGCAATTGTTGTAGGATTTAACATCTCGATAATTTGAGACAAAAAAACCTTGATTTCATTCGACTCACGACTATATTTTTTTGAGAATGCTCCAAGCTTTGTAGTTTGTTCTTCACAACCGTCACTTCTTCTCGTAGATTATCAACTCGGTGTTAGAATGTGGAGTTTGATCAACTTGTGGACTACAAGCCGTCGAGCATGCTTCCCCAATACTATTGGTAGGAGACAAGAAACTCTTTCCACGTGGTGTAGTTCCAAAGCCATATACATGTGTCTGTGTAGTCTCCATACCACCAATTGCATCACACCAAAGTTGTGGATCAAATTCAGGATGACAAGATTCATCGGCACCATATTTCTGGCTCATTGAAGAAGTATACAAATCCTAAAAATGAAACTTGCATTAGTGCTAGATTAAACATAAAAAAAAATTATAAACATGTATAAAACTTGCATTAGTGCAAGAAAATAATTGTGAAATATAATTCCTTACACTAACGGATTTCGACTTATTATCAATATAATCACCAAGGCCCTTCGCACGTTTGTGGGTGCGATTAAACACTTCTCCATATGTTGGTTTCCGATTTAATTGCTTTGCCTACAATAAATTATTCATGATCATAAAATTAAAAGAAAAATGTAAAGCATAAAAAAAAGGTAAGTTTAATCAATAAAAAACATGTATACCATCCTCTCCGCATGAAGCAAAAAAGGAATCGATCCACCAGTATGCTTGGTAATGCTTCCATGTTTTTCAATAATCCTATTTTGCTTGGCTTTTTGAGATCGATTTTTCCATGCTTCAGTGTTCCAAACATTGTCAATTAATCGATCCCAAATATCAACTCTTATCCAACCTTCATTATAACCTTTGCATTCGGCAATATCATTAACACCAAAATTCTTCTTTGCCCGACTCCTTTCTTCTTCCATCATTCCTTTAAATCGTTCTTTACATGTGGTATCCCATATTTTTCGTACAACATTTGTTTTTTCTATGGGCCACACAAATTTCTCCTAACAAAATATATATAAATCAAATATTATCAACACAAGTTTCAAACTATAAAAATGATACAAAATATTCAAAGTGCAAAGATGGTAAATTATTTGCATGAAATAGAAGATTATAAAGTTTTGGATTTTAAAAGATAAGTATTGTATACCCAATTCATCAACATTAATTGAAAAAATAGGAAATATCTTTTCTATAATAATTTCATATCCATAAGAAAAAATAAAATAAATAAAATAAAGAAAATAAAGGCAACAAAGACATTTTAATGTCTTCCTCCTAAGAAAGAGCTAGGGGTGCATAAATAAAAGCTCATAGGTGAGACTCCATTAGCTTGCTCCTTCCCACACCTTAAATAAGCTTTCATAGAATTAGAAGAAGGTGTCTAACAGACAACAACATCAAAGAGCAGCCAAACTGGCACCAAGTTCATAAATACAAACATCAAATTAAAATCCATAAAAATGAAACAAAATTATTTTTCAAGTATCAAAAGTATGGGTCATATATTTTATATAGTTGTATAAAACCATGAATTACATATATGGCCAAGGGAAGGTTGTTATAAATATTTTTAAAAATTGATATGCACTCTAGACGCTTGAGTCCAATTCAATGCTTTGAAAAAAACAGAGGCAAGAATCTAATCTCAAAGCATATAACCACAGGATCTCAGCTTGTAGTTAAGCATTTGTGGCTCTTCATCAATTTATACACTAGTAAGCAATACGATTATAGGAGATAATGAACAGCATCAGATCCTAATGTTTGCACAGACAACACAATGCTATACAGATAATAAAGGGATAAACAATGGCACCATAAATCATCGCAAAAATTGTCCATAAGTAAGTGCAAAATAGAACAGGGGAAGATATGTCACGCCTCAGTAAAAATCTGTATAAAGCACTAGTATACCAAACAAAGATGGCATACAAAATTTCCAAAACAAGATCAAAATAATCTAGTATCAAATAACAGTAACAACAATTTGAAAGAAATCTTCGAACTGACCTTTCAATCTCAACAAGCCTTCATCCCCAATCTTGCAAGAATCTAAATTTAAGCTCTCCAGATTATTTAAATCTGCAATGAAATTTTTATATCCAAGCAATAAAGTAGATGAAACAGAATTTAGAAGCATATATATATAACAACACTAATAGATTTGTAGGAGTAGGAAAATGAAAGAGATTTGAAAGCAATGCATGCAAAGTAAATTAAGATATAATTTAGAATAGTGTGGCTTGCTGTCCAAGTAGAATGCACATAACTCTAGAGTGGAGTCTGACCCCTTGCTATGAGAACTAGAAGAACTGAACAGAAAGCTCAAAGACACACACACTAATAAGTATATATCCCAAATAAGCCTGTAACCAGTTAGTAGTTTATAGTTGATGCTCAAGAAAAGGATTCAGAGATATTCCACGTAACCCTCAAATAACCCTCAATAATGGGCAAATAATATGTTTAATAGTATGTCCATGACCATCAGCTTGTAATATGAGGGCAGATATATTCTTTAATACTCCTATTACAGAACAACAGGAAAAAAGGATACCTTAAAACTTTACAAAATAACATTCTATCATGGCTGGATTATGAAAATACAAAATCAGAATTAGTGTTGAATACAATTGAGCAGAAATTAATGTCTGATTCTAGCATTCACATGATGGTATGATCAGAAATAAACTTCTGAAAAGAAAAGTTTATACACTAAGAATGAAGAGAATTATGCTAAACAATATAAAAAGTTCGAGAGCCGTATGAACTAGTTCGTATTTCTAGGACAAGAAAACAACATTGTGTGAAACAGTTTGGAGTTAGGCATATGTAAGAACCTTTGACATGCAAAGATGCATTCCACCTAAAACATATCTAACCCTTACCAATATACCTTACTCATTCTTAATTCATACTTGAGAATACTTGAATAAACAAAGAAGACTTATGTATGTTCTCCTTCTTCTATCTAGAGCACAATGGAAATTCAATTTTAGCAGTGATGGCCTAACCCCGTTTTCCTTGCAAGAATATGCATACATGGTGAAAATTTGTAGCTTATTTGTGATATAATAAAATTTTGCAAATAACCTACACAGACTCTCAGTGGCACCTAATTTCACAAATCACAGCAGAAAAATGGGTGGAAAAAGAGTGAAGTTTGTTCTTTATCTGTTCAATGGCGGCCATATTTATGTAAGATTGTTAAGGTTGCTCCATTCCATGCTTCAAGACAACATCAAAAAGTAAAGCATCCACAACAACAAAAAATCTACAGTTGAAACTATAATCCACATCTGACCAAAGTCCATTGACCAACTCAAAGGCTGAAGAAAGACTTCTTATGTGAGAACTTGAAACTTATGCCAAAAAGAGGTTAGAAATAAACACCTAAACACTAAAAACTAAATCATCCGTGGAGGCAACGAACTTCGAGTGGCATGAATGTCGATAATAACAAATTAACATTGAAAAATGAAACCTAAATGTGTGCATGACTTCAACTATCACATACATTGTTGAATGTGACAGAAAATCCTGAATTGGCTTCATATTAATTTTTGGATAAATTCATGCTTAGATAAATGTGTCCCACCTCATAAATTGTTTCTAGTCGATTCATGGAGATTCCGGTATCCGAAAGTGTAACTGGTGGGTCATGGTAGTGCTTACAACACTGCCCACCCCCGCGAGTAATTTCAGTCAACTGCTTTTCACACCACTCACATGCTATAATTGTATCTCGAACATTTATAACGAGATATTGACTAACGAGGAACAGGAAAAATATAGAAACAATGCATTCAATGAATATTTTCTAGAAAAATGCTATATAACTTGGTGATCATAATGGGAGGAAAAGTTTTTCAAATTACGAGTTGACCAAAGAAACTTCTCACAACCATCATCGAGATAGACCGCTATCTGTTAAGATTCGGATCTAGTAAAGAGACAAATCTGGGAAATAACAAACAAACAAAAAAAGAAAAAGAAAAGAAAAGCGTATGAATACCATCGAATTACTTTCCAGAAAAACAATAATTAATACCAAGTGAATAATAAATATTGTAGGTGACCATTGCGGGGTTCGATCGATTCACTCGGCATATGAATAAATGCATTAATGTTTATATGCACGTGAGTAAATAAAAAGTAACATGGGGACGAGATATATAAATAAATGTGGAGCTAAAAATAGGGTAATAAATTCAAAAGAGAGTAATATTAAAATCATGAAACAGAACACAATAAATTCAAAAGAGAGTAATATTAAAATAATTCAAAAGAGAGTAATGGGCAGCATCTCATGTGCCTAAATTCAAACAAACAAAAAACGAAAGCTCACCTTGAAACAATCAGCCAAAATTCAAACAAACAAAAATAATAACAACCAAAAAAAGAAAAAAACAAAATTCACAAATAAATTTCAAAAACTAATCCAAGAGACATTCATAAAATTCACAATACTCTAATTTTTCATCAGTCTCTTCGGATCAAGCACAAATAAAAAGTTCGATCAAACAAAGAAAAAGCGAAAAGCTCACCTTGGAACACAAGCAATCGACCCATCGAGTTCCAAGGACTGAAAGTAGCTCCGGAGAAGCGAGTGCTAGTTGTGAGGAATAGAAGCTTCGCTCGGAGATAAAAGAAGTCGCTTAATGCGTCTGTAGTCCCGGATTCAAGATCCCAACGCGGCTCCGCCTTGGGAATGGCCCCACCCTACTGCTTGTCGGTATCAAGGCGTTCTACAAGAGATCCATCTCCTTCATCGCCGCCTGGATCTTTGAGATTCGGACTAGGGTTCTTCTTCTTCTCTCTCGTTCAAGTTTATTTCTATTCTAATATTATTAAATATTAGTTTATTTTTAATCATGCTTTTTCAAATTACGGATAGACCGCAAACTTCTCACAACCATCATCGGATAGACCCGCTTTTTGTTAAGATTCGAGATCTAGTAAAGAGACAAATCACGGGAAATGACAAACAAACAAAAAAAGAAAAGAAAAAGAAAACTGTATGAATACCATCAGAATTACTTTCCAGAAAACAATAATTAATAACAAGTGAATAATAAATATTGTAGGTGATCATTGCGAGGTTCGATCAGATTCACTCGAGCATATGAATGAATTCTTTAATGTTTATATGCGACGGCAGAAATAAAAAAAGTAACATGGGGACGAGATATATAAATAAATGTGGAGCTAAAAATAGGGTAATAAATTCAAAAAGAGAGTAATATTAAAATCATTCAAAAAGAGAGTAATGGGCAGCATCATCAGTGCCTAAATTCAAACAAACAAAAAGAAAGCTCACCTTGAAACAATCGACCAAAAATTCAAACAAACAAAAAAATAATAACAACCAAAAAGAAAAAAAGCGAAATTCACAAATAAATTTCAAAACTAATCCAAGAGACATTCATAAAATTCACAATACTCTAATTTTTCATCAGTCTCTTCGGATCAAGCACAAATAAAAGTTCGATCAAACAAAGAAAAACGAAAGCTCACCTTGAAACACAAGCAATCAGCCATCAGTTCCAAGGACTGAAGTAGCTCCGGAGAAGCAGTGCTAGTTGTGAGGAATAGAGAAGCTTCGCTTCGGAGATAAAAGAAGTCGCTTAATGCGCTGTAGTCCCGGATTCAAGATCCCAACGCTGGCTCCGCCTTCGGGAATGGCCCCACCTACGCTGTCGGTATCAAGGCGTTCTACAAGAGATCCATCTCCTTCATCGCCGCCTAGATCTTTTAGATTCGGATTAGGGTTCTTCTTCTTCTCTCTCGTTCTTGTTTATTTTTATTCTAATATTATTAAATATTAGTTTATTTTAATCATGCTTTTCAAATTACAGATAGACCGCAAACTTCTCACAACCATCATCAGATAGACCGCACCTGTTAAGATTCAGATCTAGTAAAGAGACAAATCCTGGGAAATGACAAACAAACAAAAAAAGAAAAGAAAAGAAAACTATATGAATACCATCAGAATTACTTTCCAGAAAACAATAATTAATACCAAGTGAATAATAAATATTGTAGGTGATCATTGCAGGTTCGATCAGATTCATCGGCATATGAATGAATGCTTTAATGTTTATATGCAGCAGCAGAAATAAAAGTAACATGGGGACAGATATATAAATAAATGTGGAGCTAAAATAGGGTAATAAATTCAAAAGAGAGTAATATTAAAATCATGAAACAGAACACAATAAATTCAAAAGAGAGTAATATTAAAATAATTCAAAAGAGAGTAATGGGCAGCAGCTCGCTGTGCCTAAATTCAAACAAACAAAAAACGAAAGCTCACCTTGAAACAATCAGCCAAAATTCAAACAAACAAAAATAATAACAACCAAAAAAGAAAAACAAAATTCACAAATAAATTTCAAAACTAATCCAAGAGACATTCATAAAATTCACAATACTCTAATTTTCATCAGTCTCTTCGGATCAAGCACAAATAAAAGTTCGATCAAACAAAGAAAAACGAAAGCTCACCTTGAAACACAAGCAATCAGCCATCAGTTCCAAGGACTGAAGTAGCTCCGGAGAAGCAGTGCTAGTTGTGAGGAATAGAGAAGCTTCGCTTCGGAGATAAAAGAAGTTGCTTAATGCACTGTAGTCCCGGATTCAAGATCCCAACGCTGGCTCCGCCTTCGGGAATGGCCCCACCTACGCTATCAGTATCAAGGCGTTCTACAAGAGATCCATCTCCTTCATCGCCGCCTAGATCTTTTAGATTCGGATTAGGGTTCTTCTTCTTCTCTCTCGTTCTTGTTTATTTTTATTCTAATATTATTAAATATTAGTTTATTTTAATCATGCTTTTCAAATTACAGATAGACCGCAAACTTCTCACAACCATCATCAGATAGACCGCACCTGTTAAGATTCAGATCTAGTAAAGAGACAAATCCTGGGAAATGACAAACAAACAAAAAAAGAAAAGAAAAGAAAACTGTATGAATACCATCAGAATTACTTTCCAGAAAACAATAATAAATAACAAGTGAATAATAAATATTGTAGGTGATCATTGCAGGTTCGATCAGATTCATCGGCATATGAATGAATTCTTTAATGTTTATATGCAGCAGCAGAAATAAAAGTAACATGGGGACAGATATATAAATAAATGTGGAGCTAAAATAGGGTAATAAATTCAAAAGAGAGTAATATTAAAATCATTCAAAAGAGAGTAATGGGCAGCAGCTCGCTGTGCCTAAATTCAAACAAACAAAAAAAGAAAGCTCACCTTGAAACAATCAGCCAAAATTCAAACAAACAAAAATAATAACAACCAAAAAAGAAAAACGAAATTCACAAATAAATTTCAAAACTAATCCAAGAGACATTCATAAAATTCACAATACTCTAATTTTCATCAGTCTCTTCGGATCAAGCACAAATAAAAGTTCGATCAAACAAAGAAAAACGAAAGCTCACCTTGGAACACAAGCAATCAGCCATCAGTTCCAAGGACTGAAGTAGCTCCGGAGAAGCAGTGCTAGTTGTGAGGAATAGAGAAGCTTCGCTTCGGAGATAAAAGAAGTCGCTTAATGCGCTGTAGTCCCGGATTCAAGATCCCAACGCTGGGTCCGCCTTCGGGAATGGCCCCACCTACGCTGTCGGTATCAAGGCGTTCTACAAGAGATCCATCTCCTTCATCGCCGCCTAGATCTTTGAGATTCGGATTTGGGTTCTTCTTCTTCTCTCTCGTTCAAGTTTATTTTTATTCTAATATTATTAAATATTAGTTTATTTTAATCATGCTTTTCAAATTACAGATAGACCGCAAACTTCTCACAACCATCATCAGATAGACCGCACCTGTTAAGATTCAGATCTAGTAAAGAGACAAATCCTGGGAAATGACAAACAAACAAAAAAAGAAAAGAAAAGAAAACTGTATGAATACCATCAGAATTACTTTCCAGAAAACAATAATTAATACCAAGTGAATAATAAATATTGTAGGTGACCATTGCAGGTTCGATCAGATTCATCGGCATATGAATAAATGCATTAATGTTTATATGCAGCAGCAGAAATAAAAGTAACATGGGGACAGATATATAAATAAATGTGGAGCTAAAATAGGGTAATAAATTCAAAAGAGAGTAATATTAAAATCATGAAACAGAACACAATAAATTCAAAAGAGAGTAATATTAAAATAATTCAAAAGAGAGTAATGGGCAGCAGCTCGCTGTGCCTAAATTCAAACAAACAAAAAAAGAAAGCTCACCTTGAAACAATCAGCCAAAATTCAAACAAACAAAAATAATAACAACCAAAAAAGAAAAACGAAATTCACAAATAAATTTCAAAACTAATCCAAGAGACATTCATAAAATTCACAATACTCTAATTTTCATCAGTCTCTTCGGATCAAGCACAAATAAAAGTTCGATCAAACAAAGAAAAACGAAAGCTCACCTTGAAACACAAGCAATCAGCCATCAGTTCCAAGGACTGAAGTAGCTCCGGAGAAGCAGTGCTAGTTGTGAGGAATAGAGAAGCTTCGCTTCGGAGATAAAAGAAGTTGCTTAATGCACTGTAGTCCCGGATTCAAGATCCCAACGCTGGCTCCGCCTTCGGGAATGGCCCCACCTACGCTATCAGTATCAAGGCGTTCTACAAGAGATCCATCTCCTTCATCGCCGCCTAGATCTTTGAGATTCGGATTAGGGTTCTTCTTCTTCTCTCTCGTTCATGTTTATTTTTATTCTAATATTATTTTGATATCTTGTGTCAGTCCTAGTTTCTGTTCTCCAGTTGATATTGTAACTGGAAGTTGTAACAACGTCAACTTAGTCTGTGTCCAGGTTAGTGTTGTAACAGAATGTTGTAACAAGAGTCAGTCTGGGTGCAGAAGCAGTTGTGTCAAATTATGCCAAAGGGGGAGATTGTTAGTGCAACCGCACTATTTATTGGCATGATTTGACACCTAGACCAAGTGACGTGGCAACTAAGGTGACAAAGCATAATTGATGATATGGCAAGCATTGTGACATGGCAAGAAGACTTGGAGTGCAAGGCAAACATCTTGAAGATCTTGGTGGAGCTATTTTTAGTAAGTCTATAACATGGAGGCAAATATCTTGAAGATCATGGTAAAGCTATCTTAAATATCTTGGTGGAGTTATTTTTGGCAATGCATTACAACTTGAAGACAAGATCATATTAAGACCATATTTAGGTGATTTGATTGAAGACTAAATATGGTGGAGCTTAATTAAAGAAAGATCTATTCATGGTGTGAATGAAGACTAATTGAAGATATGATTTGAAGAATCCTTGATGAAGATTGATTGAAGATCTATTGAAGGCAAGATTTGAGGACCAAACTTGGGTGAATTGAAGATCAAGTTTGGAGAATCTTTGAAGACCAAATTTAGGTGGATTGAAGACTAAGTTTGGCAAGTTTCATGGAAGACACACAAGGACGTGCGCCCCTTGGGAGGGGATTGCGTGATGAGGAACTGAGGAGGTAGGCTACTTGCCGGCAGTCGGGATCGGGAGATTTGGCTGCATCGACTCAGACTAAGCATAACCGGGAGGTTGATGGATCTTGAGGTCATCCGCAACGTAACCAGAACTCAGTCAAGTCAGCAGTCAGGGCCATGTTGCAATTCATGTTACAACAGGAGTTACAACAGCTAATTTTGGTATGTTTTTAAATTAGTAGCAGCGGAGATTCTAAAAGAGGTATGTGCTATATTTGGGACGTTGAGGCGTCTATATAAGCTACCTTGCTCGTAGATTGTAGGTGTGACTCTTGGGTGACTCTTTGAGGAGAGTGTGTGAGCACCAGACAATCTAGAGAGAGTAGTGATCTTTATTGTTGAGAGTGTGAGTGACAAGTGTTTGTACTTATCTATTTTTACCTATTTTAGTGGATTGTTTATCTTCGAGCTTGGCCCCCCAAACGTAGGCGAGTGGACGCCGAACTGGGTTACCAACATTGTGTGTCTCCTTGTGTTTGTTTGTGTGCTTTTTCTTTATTGGTTTGTGTGAGACTTCTATGAGTGCTTAAGTGTTACTTAATACCCACAAACCACACCGGAGGAACTAACAAGTGGTATCAGAGACTTGGTCGTCGTTTTCACTTTGGTTTCAAAGTCGGCGAGGTCCTAACAAGTTCCATTGATGGCCGGAAAAGAAGGAGCTTCCGTCACAAGATCACCGTTGCTAAATGGATCCAACTATCCATATTAGAAGGCACGCATGAAGGCGTTTATTAAATCCATAGATGAGAGTGCATGGATTGCCGTAGAAGAAGGATGGTCTCCTCCTACTCTAGTTGATGAAGACAAGAACGTGATCATGAAGAAGAAAAGCAGTTGGAGTGTCGAAGACATGCGCAAAGCTAATGCCAATGGGAAAGCTCTCAATGCAATCTTTGGAGGAGTTGATGAGAACCAGTTCAAGTATATTGCAACATGTGAGTGTGCCAAGAAAGCTTGGGAGATTCTTCAAACCATACATGAAGGTACCAACTTGGTAAGATAATCCAAACTTCAAATGTTAACAACTATGTTCAAAAATCTCAGGATGGGAGAAGATGAGACGATAGCCATGTTCAATGCCAAATTGATGGACATTGCAAATCAAGCCTACCAGCTCGGCAAGGAGTACTCGGATAAAAAGCTAGTCCGGAAGACTCTTAAATCACTCCCAAGAAGATTTGATACAAAAATCTCGGCAATAGAAGAAGCAAGAGCTATTTCAACTATGAAATTGGATGAACTGATGGGGTCTTTGCAAGCATATGAGATGAACCTTAATCCTGATAGAAGAATAGAAGATATAGCCTTGAAGGTTGAAGCAATAAAACAGAAGGAGTTACAACAGACTGTTATAACAGAAGATGAAGACGAAGAGGATAGAGAAATTGTTTTCTTGTCAAGAAGATACAAGACACAAGGCAAGAAATTTCAAAGAAAAGATGGTCTAAATAAAGAAAAGGAAGAAGTCGAAGATCATCACAACAAGGAAAAAATTGAAGATCGTCTCATGAAGATCAAGTGTAGAGAATGTGGAGGCTTTGGGCACTATCAAGCCGATTGTGCTAATACTCTCAGAAAGAAAGGAAAATCACTGAATGCTAGATTGAGTGATGACTCAGATGGTAGCACTGAAGAAGACAATGAAGGAAGTCTGAGCAACCATCATATGTCCTTTCCTGCTGTGATGAATGGGTCCACGCCTGTTGCAGAATATGTTGCAACATCAGCTATAACATCCACTAAAACTGACAGTGAGTACAATGAGGTAACAGAAAATGATCTTCTCACAAGCTATAAACTCATAATGAACAGATTTAATTATATGATGTTGCAAAACCAACACTTGAAGGAAGAGTTGAGTATATGTAAAAAAAAGCTGTTCAATGTTGAGAAGACCTTGGACTCCATGAACAATGGTACTGCCAAGCTTGATGAGATTCTATCAGCTTGGAAGAACTAGTAAAAGCCCGACATGGTATTGGGTATATTGGAGAAAGCTCAAGTGTTAAGACGGAAGATTCAGGGAGTTGTGTTTGTCAAGTCAATCGCCAACAAAACATTAAAAGAAAAAAATAAGTCAAAAGCAAGGGAAGAACCAAAAAGTGAAGTGCCTACATGCTTTCATTGTGGAGAAACCGCCACATAAGACCCAAGTGCAACAAATTGAAAGAAGACTTGAAAAAGTGGAAGAATAGTTGGACATGAACAAGCAATCATTAAAAAGAAAAAGTCGGAGGGAAGACTTTTTGTAATCAACAAATTGTGGATTCGAAAAGGTGAAGTACCAAGAGAAGAAGAAGAGTCCTCCAGTTCAGGTTTAAAGATGGTGATAAATCAGACAGGGTGCAACATTATGGTACAACAATCAATATGTTGACCGAGGTCCCTATGAAGTCAACAAGCAAAAACACTCCAACGAGTGAAAATCTCTTGATGTCTCTCAAAGTTATCAAAAAAAATAAAAAAAGGAAATAAAAAGGAGGGAAAAATAAAAATCATTCAAAAAAAGTAGAGGGATTATTTTTAAAAGAGATTTTTTTAAAGGGTGCCTTGGAAGTTATAACTAATTAATGGGGGCATAAAAAAACCCCTAACATCCCAATTTGTTTCCAAAGATTGTTTTTTGAAATCGAAGTAAGCAAGGAGAAGACGAAGACAAAGAAGAAAAAGATGAGGACAAAGAGGATGGCCCTGCGTGCTCCACCGACTCCACAAGAAATTGCTGCCCTGAATTGCGGAAGTAAGGATGAGAGGGACCGATTCGGAGGAAGCCCACCAAGGAGAGAAGAATCGGAAGATTTGGGGAAAGTGATTATCCCTTATGTTTCTTCTCGGGATGCTGAAGTAAGAGAAGTGGGAACATCATCTCAAGATTTGCCTTCAGTGTCAAAGACAGGAGATGATCTCTTAAGATGGGTTCGTGAGTCTTTTCCAGGTGCTTATGTTCAGAGAGCAGAGAAAGATGAACAGGAGGACTCCACTCATCGTTCTAATAGGAGAAGGTTCGGAAGAACAACAGGGCTAGGGATGAAGATGTCTGCAGAAAAAGAAGCAAAACCGAGCACAAGCGTAAGAAACCGTTGGAAAAAGAAGTACGGATGCTCCCACTAGTCGTCAAGAAGAGACTCGCTACTATTCTAAGTGAAGTTCGGGTGATCTACACCGACATCGTCAAGCACCTATAGAAACAGTAACATGTCACAAAGCACTGGTTATAACATCTTCAAGAACATCCGACAGCTCACATAGTTCTGATGAGATCCCACTCAAAGATCGTGGTTGCCCAGATTGCTAAAGGGAAGAAAGTAGCGCCTCGAAAAAGAAGGCCCCGTCAAGGAAGAAAAACCCGTAAGAAGGAGAAGGTTAGCAAGTCCAAGAGGAAGTCTTTCTCGGATGCAGTAGTAGAAGTCTCTCAAGGCTCAAGAGGAAGTGTACTCAAGCTACAAAACAGGGGAGAAACCATCGAGAAGTTCTAAGAAAAAAAGAAGAAGAAGGCAACTCAACAAGCTAAAGACGGCGATGAAGACAGATTCCTTAATAAATCATCCAAGAAGAAGTTTGAATCATTGAAGAGAAAGGTATTGTGGTTGAAAGGATGATTGATGAAGGAGCTTTTTGAGAAGTATGGGTTAACCGAAAGTCGCTGCAACAAAAAAAGTTTATACAAGTCTCGCAACATTTCCGTAAAAGCTACAGCTTTGTCATTGGTCCAAGAGTTTTACAGAGAATTTGCTACCATCTAACAAAGGCATTACTAGAGTTTATGTTCGAGGTAAGTGGATTCCATTTACTCCCGCCTGTCTGAACAGATTCTTGGAGTTTAAACCCGTAGATGAAAGGAAACTTTGAAGAAGGGCTTGAGTTGAATGAAGAAATTCTGAAAGAGATCACTGGAGGAAGAACGGAGTCATGGGGAGTAGAAACAAGACTCCCAGCATCCACCCTTACGACCAAGTACAATGTTCTGCTTTAGACTTGGCATTCGAATTGGTTACCAACCCCGCACAATTCCCAAAGATAGTAAAGGAGCCCGCTCTATTATTGTTTGCTATTGAACCGGGAAGAAGTTCAATCTGGGAAGGTCGATCTTCCAAAAATATTGTGAAAAGAAGTCGACCGCACAAGCTCCTCAACATCACTTGGGTATCCCCTGACCGTTGTCGCAGATTTGTTACAACATGGAGTACAACTCAGGAAGGGAGAAGCAGTCACAGCAGTGAAGAAGTTGAAGATTTCTCAGAAGTTGTTCAGCCAAGGTAAGAAAATTGATATACCTGTAGGAAGGGTGTCTCCACCACCAATGCCTAAAGATGAAGAAGAGGCAAATCTATTGGTAGAAGAAGAATATGAGAAGATGTTGAAAGAGCAACTAGAAGATGTGGAGAGGAGGCAACGAGCATTATCTCGCGAATTGTTTATCATTGCCAAACAAAAGCGTAAGATTCTATCTCGCCTGGAAATTCTTGAGAAGAAGAAGAAAAGAGACGACGATGGCCACGATCTGGGGAGATGAAGACCACGAGGGCCTCAAGAAAGTGGAAGTCACGGGAGAAGGTGTACCAAGACTTGCAATCAGCTCATGAAGACTTTCGCATCAATTATGTCACAAAAAGGGGAGAAGTGTGCTTGCACCGGACTCGACTAGTTATTTGTTTTTTTCATTTCTTGGGCATTTGAACATTTAGTCTTATTGTGTTGGACATTGTTATGTTTGTCGAGCTCATTATGGTTAATCATATTTTTGTCTCACTAGTTGCGCTTTGTAATATTTTTCTCAAGTATTTTTGTAAGCAACTAGATGATATCTTCGTGTCGACTCCTAGTTTTTTTGTTCTCCGCTTGATATTGTAATCGGAAGTTGTAACAACGTCGGTTTAGTCTCGTTTCCATCGGTGTTGTAACAGTAATGTTGTAACAAGAGTCGATCCGGGTGCGAAGCGCTTGTGTCAAATTATGCCAAAGGGGAGATTGTTAGTGCAACCCAGCACTATTTATTGGCATGATTTGACACCCTAGACCAAGTGACGTGGCAACTAAGGTGACAAAGCATAATTGATGATATGGCAAAGCATTGTGACATGGCAAGAAGACTTGGAGTGCAAGGCAAACATCTTGAAGATCTTGGTGGAGCTATTTTTTTAGTAAGTCTATAACATGGAGGCAAAATATCTTGAAGATCATGGTGAAGCTATCTTAAAGATCTTGGTGGAGTTATTTTTTTGGCAATGCATTACAACTTGAAGACAAGATCATATCAAGACCATATTTAGGGTGATTTGATTGAAGACTAAATATGGTGGAGCTTAATTAAAGAAAGATCTATTCATGGTGTGAATGAAGACTAATTGAAGATATGATTTGAAGAATCCTTGATGAAGATTGATTGAAGATCTATTGAAGGCAAGATTTGAGGACCAAACTTGGGTGAATTGAAGATCAAGTTTGGAGAATCTTTGAAGACCAAATTTAGGTGAATTGAAAACTAAGTTTGGCAAGTTTCATGGAAGACGCACAAGGACGTGCGCCCCTTGGGAGGGGACTGCGTGATGAGTAACTGAGGAGGTAGGTTAATTGCCGGCAGTCGGGATCGGGAGATTTGGCTGCATCGACTCTGACTAAGCATGACCGGGAGGTTGATGGATCTTGAGGTTGTCCGCAACGTAACCAGAATTTGAGACGTTGAGGCGTCTATATAAGCTACCTTGCTCGTAGATTGTAGGTGTGACTCTTGGGTGACTCTTTGAGGAGAGTGTGTGAGCACCAGACAATCTAAAGAGAGTAGTGATCTTTATTGTTGAGAGTGTGAGTGACAAGTGTTTGTACTCATCTATTTTTACCTCTTTTAGTGGATTGTTTATCTCCGGGCTTGGCCCCCCAGACATAGGCGAGTGGACGCCAAACTGGGTTACCAACGTTGTGTGTCTCCTTGTGTTTGTTTGTGTGCTTTCTCTGGTCATTTATTTCCTAACAAACTTCATTGGTATCTTTTATTCCAAGCATTTGGGCCGTGATCTAGCGTCTCTTTTTCTTTCCTCAGAAGTTATGTAGGATGTAGTAATACATATATTCAAATTTACAATAGGATTTATATATATATATATATATATAAGTTTCAATAATAATCAATATTTTTGCATGACAAAATAATTTGGAAAACCGTGAGTCATACAGATTTTTTAGGACAAATATCACAAAAATAATAATTAACATGTTAACTCTAATTATAAATTTACAAATATTAAAAACAAGATACTATTTGCCATGCCAATAACCTTCTAGCTTCCATAAGCATAACACCAAATCTGTCAAACTTAAAAATGGCATACATTACAGTATATGACTAAATGACATACAATATTACAGGAAAACACGTGATCTAGAAAGAAACAAATTAACGATATATATATATATATATATATATATATATCATTCATGCAAATCCCATGGACAGTTATGACAACAGATTTGGCACAAACAAAAAAACAAATCTGATCAGAGATAAATCAGTGCAGAGATGCACCTGCTGTGTGAAAGATGTGAATCTATCAGCATGAATTTTTATTTATTTCCTCCCATGCCCTCGAAGGCAGTTACTGCTGCAGAAGCAGCTTCACTCAAGCCCATCTTCTGCAGCTCATTCATAAAACCATCTACATCACCTTCACTAATTTTGTATGGTGTGTTTGATATACCAGGAAATACTTTGTTTTTGACTTCTTGTTTGTACTCGGACAAAGCTTGGTTAATGGCTTCACTCACATGGCCATATTGCTTGCAAAATCTTGGCACCTGCCAGCCAGCAAACAATACATTCATAGAGTACAAGTAGGACGCCGAGTAGTAAATCATTGACTAATATGCAGTAAGCTAACCTTTGCATGATGGGAATTTTGCAACATGCCCAACAAATCATGATAAACTAACACCTGTACAAATATTTCGATGCCAAATAATCAATCACTTGAATTAGAAAAACAACCATCATTGTTAAGCAATTAGCATCTACTTTTGCCCATATTAGCCTATGTAAGATTAAAAAAAATTATTGAGGGTTGTTTGGCTTGTCATAATTGTAATGCAACTGTTTAACTTGTAAATGGTTATTTAGTTTGGTGTAAAAGTTTCATTTACACGTAGGGTAGTATTTCAACTCACCCACTTTTATACTATTAATTTTGGCTTATAATAATTATAGAAAAATTTGTTATAAACTAAAATATTACAAGGAAAAAGTGACAACCACTGACCATCACAGTTATCTCATCCCTAAATTTATATCTCATATTTAATTTTAAAACTATTATAAAAATATATAAGTATAAATTTTTTTTTATGTTTTTATAATTAAATATTTATAGAATTAATTATTTTTATGATAAAAAAATATTTTTATGATTAAAAATATTATAAAAATATTTAATAAAGTAAGTGTTTTTAAATTTAATTATTTAAATATTTTTTAGATCATATAATTGAAGAAATATTAAATAATTTTAAATGTAATAAATAATTTATTAAAATAATATAATATTTTTAATTATAACAAATCAAATAATATTGTTATAATTTAAAATATAATATTTTTATTTATATTGTATTTTCACTTATTGGTAACTAAACAGTCATTAAATGTCAAAAACGAACCAAAGTTTAAGAGGTAATAAACATACGCACCTCACTATACTATAGTAATTTAACAGGCAGCAGAGAAAATATCAAAATCATGTGATCTCTCGCTTAAAAAGTTTTTATGGATTACCTATATATATATATATATATATCTAAAACTACAGTTCGCTTTCATGGCGTGGGTCAGAGATTGGCAACTGTTGCCAGGAAAGGCCAGCCAATCACTGAGGTTTAAGGGTGTTTAATAAGCAACATGAACGAACATGAGTGCTCCCAGTAGGGGGTTCAGGCTTTTTGAAAGACAAAAAGCCTTGTGTAAACAAGTGAGTGTGTGCTAAGTCAATGCTTTTTTTGTTTTGGAAAATGTGTACTGAGAGAGCAGTACTGCCATTAATATATTATTATATTTTTGAAATAGAACTATTGATCATCTTCCTCAATAGTCTCTCACACTCTCCGCTCTTGCTCCCATACACACCTCTCCTTTGCCTCTCCAAAAGCTCTTCATAGCTTTAAGCAAACACTTATATATGACAAATAAGTTTGTATTGTAAGCCTCCAAAAATCCTAACAAACATTGTCATTACTACTAAAAAGTAAGTCTATCTGATACAACCTTATTTTGTTATTTACCATTCATCTACAATGTAGCTAGCAAGCAAAAGCATGCAACTTTTGTCAAAAAAGTTTCATCAAATCAAGATGCAAAGAAGAAATAACCTGTCCACTGCAGTATGGCCCAGCTCCAATACCAATAGTTGGTATCTTCAATGCAGCAGTCACAGCAGCAGCAACCGGAGCAGGCACACACTCCAAAACCACCGAGAAGCATCCAACCTCCTGCAACTCCAGGGCCATCTCCACCACCTGTCATTCACACAAACACTTTATTAATTAATAACCATGCACGCATCTACTCCAAAGCCTCAATAGTGATCAATATTATCTTTCATGAAATATATATATATAGAAATATATACAAGTAACCTTTACTGCACTGTTAATGGTCTTCCCTTGGGACCGAAACCCTCCAAGAGCACTAATCGCCTGAGGCGTAAGTCCAACATGCCCCATCACGGCGATCCCCGCTTCCACAATGGCCCTAGCAGCAGCGATCCTTGAAGGTGTAGCTCCTTCCAGCTTGATAGCGTCCATGTTCCCTTCCTTCAAAAACCCTCACCGCCGAGTCCACCGCCTGCATGCATGCGCATGCCCCCAATCACCAAACCAACAAACACTAAGTAAGTCATCAAAAACTAAATCCCAATCATAATATATTCCTGCGCGGAAGACGACTCATAGGAACCGAAGGGAGGTCACCGACGAGGAATGACCGGGTGGCACCGCGGGTGACGGCGCGGCAATGGATGAGCATCTCATCAAGGGTTATCGGCAGAGTGTTTTCGTAGCCATGGACTACCATCGCGGCGGAGTCACCGACGAGGCACATGTCGATGCCGGCAGTGTTGACCTGGACGGCGGAAGGGTAATCGTAGGCGGTGACCATGGTGATGGGCTCACATGCGAGGTGCTTCTGGCGGAGGGAGTTGAGGGTGACTCGCTGGTTAGGGCTTTGGGGCTTGGGACCTCCATAGACGGTGCTCTCGGGGACGTTGCTGAAGAGAGGCCGGGCGAGACGATGCATGGTGCCGGAGCTTTGATGGCGATCACGAGACGAGATTAACGGCGGATAACAATAATGGTTCATATGTCAGGTCACGTTCATAAGATATATATATATATATATTATATTGTTTTAATCTTAAATTACAGTCTATTTTGATCTCCAAATTAACCCAAATAATTATCATTTTAGTGACTCCAAACCCAAAGAAGAACTTCGATTTTTTAATTTTATTTATACTATATGGTTGTTGTAATTTATCTTGCCTAGTGTGTTTATTTGTGTAGGATTACGGGTTGAATCTCCAAACCAACTTCTGATGATGGCAAAGGTGTGTTAAAGCGCTGGTTACTAATTTGCCTTTTAAAAAAAAAAATTGTATTTAAAAAAATGAAATAAATGTATAATAATTTAATAATTAGAGTTATTCATGAGAATAGTTAATATACCAGACTCAAATTTAGGGAAAATTGCTTTCAAACTTCTATAATGTAGGTAATTATTGTATTTATTTATTTATTTATTTTTGAACAAAAGGTACAAATGCTTCATATATCAAGGACGTTTGCACGGACTGAGAATTAATCGTCCAACGTATCCACAACCGGTGATCAGTTACCATTATTGGGTCTAACGAGTCTTGAACTTCAAACTTTTTGAATGTCTCACCCTCATTTTTTTTTAATAAGGTTAAGTACTACTAGGCTATGAACCCGTTATTGTATTTACTGATATGTCGTTACAAACTACTTTTGTTTGTTTGTGTGCATATATATATATATGAGGATCGATCCTCTGTGCACGTTCACAGATTTTTAATCTGTGAACATTGCTTTGTTCTGTGCACGTTCACAGATTTTTAATCTGTGAACATTGCTTTGGACCGTTGGATTTCGATCCAACGGTCGGACACTATTCAATGAACAGTGTTACTGTGCTTATGAACAGTAGCACAGTAAAAAGTGGGGTGCACAGTAAAAACAAAATTAAAACTAATCAACTCATTAATCTAGGATTAGCTCTCACTGTAGCTACAGGTTAGTATTACTGTAGCTCTCTGTGGACGTCTATGCACGTCCACAGAGAACCTTTTCTCTCTCTATATATATATATATATATGATAAGATGATTGAAGGGTAACAAATAGTTTTTTTTTTTATATATAAAATTTTTTAGTATATCATTTGGGCAAAATTAGCATATAAGCTAAGAAGGGGTGAAAAATAGTTTATGTTTTTATTTATTTGTTCTCGCATAAGAATGATTTTGGTAAATAAATAAGTTTTTTTATTTTTTAGAAATGTAGACAAACTGACTCTGCATATTTTTTATTACTATGTTCCAACCATAGATTGAAAGAAAGTCAAATTTTTTATTTTTCAAATGGGAGTTGAATATCCTATGGTTAATAGTGAAATATTTTTTATTAATTTTATTTCTATGTAATTATTTATATACTTTTGAAGCATGACCTAGTAATGGACCACAAAAGATGCCTTACCCTTTAAGTCAATTTTTAGTTTCTTGATTCATCCCAAATATGGTATATTTTAGTTTAGGGTTTCTAAAAAAAGATTTTAAATATGTGGGGTGTGGAATCTAACCATAAAAATGGGATAGTTGAGATCCCATTATCCTAACAACCAAGCTGCTTCAATTATTATTATTTTTTTAAATATTTTGTCATCCTCTTAGAATACTCTACAAAAATACAAGAATAGGGAATCAAAACACAGTGGAACAGTTAAAACACCAACATCGATCCTACCGACCAAGTTATTGAAGTGTCATTTGTTAGTTCCTCCGGTGTGGTTTGTGGGTATTAAGTAACACTTAAGCACTCATGAAGTCTCATACAAACCAATAAAGAAAAAAAGCACACAAACAAACACAAGGAGACACACAACGTTGGTAACCCGGGTCAAGGCCCACTCGCCTACGTCCCTGGGGGCCAAGCCCGGAGATAAACAATCCACTAAAAGAGGTAAAAAAATAGATGAGTACAAACACTTGTCACTCACACTCTCAACAATAAAGATCACTACCCTCTCTAGATTGTTTGGTGCTCACACACTCTCCTCAAAGAGTCACTCAAGAGTCACACCTTACAATCTACGAGCAAGGTAGCTTATATAGACACCTCAACGTCCCAAATATAGCACATACCTCTTTTAGAATCTCCGCGGCTACTAATTTAAAAAAACACCGCTAAAATTAGTCATTGTAACTCCCCGTTGTAACATGAATTGCAACATGGTACTCGAATCGTCGACTTGATCGAGTCTTTGGTTACGTTCGGACGACCTCAAGACCCATCAACCTCCCGGTCATGCTTAGTCCGAGTCGATGCAGCCCAAATCTCCCGATCCCTGACCGCGCAACTAGCCTACCTCCTCGGTTCCTCATCACACGGTCCCCTGCAAGAGGGCGCACGTCCCTGTGTGTCTTCACGAAACTTGCCAAACTTAGTCTTCAATCCACCTAAATTTGGTCTTCAAAGATTCTCCAAACTTGATCTTCAATTCACCCAAGTTTGGTCCTCAAATCTTGCCGTTAATAGACTTCAATGATTCTCATAAAGGATTCTTCAAATCATATCTCCTTCATTCACACCATGAATAGATCTTTCTTTAATTAAGCTCCACCATATTTAGTCTTCAATCAAATCACCTAAATATGGTCTTGATATGATCTTGTCTTCAAGTTGTAATGCATTGCCAAAAAAATAACTCCACCAAGATCTTTAAGATAGCTTCACCATGATCTTCAAGATATTTGGCTCCATGTTAGAGACTTACTAAAAAAATAGTTCCACCAAGATCTTCAAGATGTTTGCCTTGCACTCCAAGTCTCCTTGCCATGTCACCATGCTTGCCACATCATCAATTATGCTTTGTCACCCTTGGTTGCCACGTCACTTGGTCTAGGTGTCAAATCATGCCAATAAATAGTGCGGTTGCACTAACATCCTTAAGTACTGGAGATTCATCTCTTATCTTCCTTAATTTTGCCTCCAAAAATAGCCAAAAAGAAAAACCAAGAATGCTCTAAAAATCCTCATCAGATCTATTTATACCCGATCGCTACAGTGCTACTTACAAGCATAAGGACGTGGCCGTAAGGGAGCTGGAGAAAATAGTCGCGAGCCTTACAGGACCACTTACGGCTGTAAGTCACATTCATAAAATCTTCTGTTTGTATTATGATTCAACTTACGGCCGTAAATGCTGCACCGTAAACTTCACTGTGTTGCTTCTTACGACTGCCCTTACAAGTGTATGTCGTGGTCATAAACTCCTTTGGATGGTCCTTACGAGCATCCTTACGGGTGTAAGCCTTGCCTGTAAGGTTCTCTGATTTCGCTCTGAATCCCCCTTACAGGCATAAGTATGCCCGCAAATTTCTTTAGAATCTACTTATGGTCATAGGGTTGGCAGTAAGATGACCGTAAGTCACCCAGTTTTACCTTGTCCTTATTCAAATACTGTCGAGAAAGCTCCAACTTCATCGTTTAAGGCCTAAAATTTTTTTTTTGGCTCTCTCTCTCATCTTGAAATGTTAGCTTGAGCTTGAGAATGTGAAACACACTATATTCAGAATCTAACTCCACAATATGACTCTAATTCATGGCAAATGAGTGTACAAAGTGATATTAAATACATGAATATTGTTCACTCATAACTAATAGTAACTGCATAAGTGAAGAGATGATACAAACATCCACACAATCGTATTAACACTCTATGAAACTTCACTGTAAGCTAATGACAATCTCTTAAGTATATAATCTCTCTCGAAGAAAGAGATTACCTCTAATCCGAATACAGAGCACAAATGTGATTTCTCCTAAAATCCACTCCTCATGATTGAAAAGAGCACGGAGATAATCACAAATTCACTCGAAAGGATTGTGGGAGACCAAGTCTCCAAAATATCCTAACTAGAGATGTATTTAATATTCTCACGAATTGCGGCATGTTTATGTTAGGTGGGAATATCTTCTCGTCGAGTAGCATACCAACCATGATGGCTAGGGATTTCGCCTCTTTAGCAACCAAGCATTCAAATATGAAATTAGATTCAAATAGAAATGATTGCAATTAAAAAAACAACTAATTAAAGTATCAAAGATCCAACAACTAATGTCAAAAGTATAAACTCTAGAGTTTAACTATGCCCAAACATCTATAAATTAGCCCTCCATCAATCCAAAGTAAGTATCCAAGATACAAATAATAAGAGGAAACATGAAAGTCATGATAATTCCCTTCTCAATCGTGCCGGTGAAGGATCGCGGAGAAAACCTAGGAAAGCTTCCACGCATGTTGCCAAAGTAAACTTGACGGCTACGATCGTCAATCCCTTTGAATGTTGATCCAAATCCCCCTTGAAATCGCCTCTTAAGTATTGGAGATTCGTCTCTTATCTTTCCTAACTTCGCCTCCAAAAAACGCCCAAAGGAAAAGGTTTGAATGTCATAAAAATCCTCATAAGTTCTATTTATACCCGATTGCTTACGGCTGCTTATGGGTGTAAAGACGTACCTGTAAGGGTGTTGGAGAAGATGGTCGCGAGCCTAACGAGAACGCCTACAGCCGCAAGTCACTTCTGTAAGGTCTTATGTTTGTGTTACGGTCAACATAAGGCAGTAAGGTCTCATCTTGAAATGCTGCCCTAAGCTTGAGAATGCGAAACACACTGTATTTAGTATCGAATTCCACAATAGAATTTTAATACATGCCGAATGAGTGTACAAAAGTAATATAAAATATATGCATGTTGTACACTCATCATCCTGATTTAATTGGCCTTCAAAACATGCTTAAGGTTATTTTTTCCCTGATTCCTACTTGATTTGTTTTGTTATTAGTTCCTATTCTTTTAACTATGGTTTGCAAAATAGTTTTGTTGTTTTTATCTAGGCTTTGAAGTAATGTGATGTTTTTTTATTAGCTGGGTTTGCTTCCTAGTATGAACATGTAATTGGGTACAGTGATGAGGCAGTGGATCCTTTTCTTTTGTATCCAGCAAAAGTATCAATTCGGTTGACAAGAATGAGAATTTAATTGAATTAGGGATCTAATTGTTTGGTATTTTTTTATGACAGTCAAGAGAATAAAGGCAATTAGAAGGCATACAATGCCACCAGTGTAGTTAGCTTGTTGTCTGAATATACTCTAAGTTTCAAATTACTTGTTGTTTTGACCATTCTTAGCATTAGGAATCTTGTTTTCTGCACCATTTGTAGTTTTAAATATTTTTTGTAGTTATCCATACTTGCTTTCTAGCATGGCATGATAATTTTTCATTAACTATGTATGTGACAACACTGAGGCATGTTTTACTCCATTTAATTAGTTAGTTTTTATGTGTGTGTGTGTTCATATTGGAACTATACATGTAAGGGGACCTGCAAATGCCAATGAAAAGTGCATTAGTATGACTCTTGTTAGTTTAACAATGATTATAAGTCTGGAATAGATGATAACATGGAAGGGATATATGTTCACTTGGCAAGGAAGGGTACTGTCCTGCAAATTTCCATTCTGAGTGTGAATACATTCGTTAGGTCTTGTATGAATATTGCTCTTGCCTTTAGTAATTTATTTAAATCATTAGCTTGTGAAGGATAAAGTAGCACACTTGTAAGTTTATAAAAATAGTACATTTAGGCCATCTTCAACCCATAACCCCAAATTTTAACCCCAAATCTCAAATTTGGTTCCACTACAGTAAATTATATTCCAACCACAAACCCCAAATCTAACCCCAAAAAAGAATATTCTTTTACACATCTCATTTTTTTATTATCGGTGAATGTTTATGTATTATTATCTATTTTGTTATGAATGTATTTTGTTATAAATTTTTTTATGTATTATTATCTATTTTATTATGAATGTATTTTTGTTATAAATTCATAGTACATGTCTCTTTCATTGTTTTTTTAGTATATTTTTAACTATTTTTAGTTTAATAAATTTATCATAAATTAATTTAATTAAGAATTTTTATTGTTAAATAATTAATTACACATAAAATTTAAAATTAATTTAAAAATATTACTTATAATTATATCAAAAATATTACTTTTAATTAAAGTATTAATTATATAAATTAATATCTTAAAGGTTTTATTAGTTATAATAAAAAAATAAAAATATTGAATAAAAAAATTTAAAATATGTGGGACCCCAAATTTGGGGTGCAAATAGTTGGACCCCAAATTTGGGATCATCTACCCCCTACCCCCAAATTTGGGGTAGGAAATGGGGTTGAGTTGGAGCCAACCATGACCCCCAAATTTGGGATTTGGGGTCATGGTTGGAGATGCCCCTTTTTGGTGTGTGTTGCTTTGGATTTTTGTTCGGTTTTTTTGGCCGTTTTACTACTTACTTGTAGTCTTCCTGGTTTGCATTTCAGTTCTGTGTTGTTCTGTTTATTTTAATAAATTATGGTTTATCTATAAAAAAAATACATTTGTAAGTATGTAAAAATGCATTTGCAGGTTGTAATTTTGCATCTAGTAAGTCTTGTATGAATAATGCTCTTTTTTTCCTTTTTTTACTTTTTCATGAGTTTTGCAGGATGTAGTAAGACGTTTATTCAATTTTTACAATAGGAATTTTATTTTATAAGTTTCACTAATAATCAATATATTTGGATGACAAAATAATTTGAAAAAAATTTAATCCTTGAGTCATATATATTTTTGTAGGACAAATATCACAAAAGAAAAATAATTAACATGTTAACTCTAATTATAAATTTACAAATACTAAAACCAAGTAAAATGTTTAATCCCAGTCTAATTATAAATTTATTATTAACACAAGGACAATATATATATATATATATATATATATATAAACAACTTGATACCAAATCTATCACTTTCGTATGTTAATTAAAAAAAAATTAATAAGTTAAAGAATCCTAAAACCTTAACTCAATAAATCGGAGGTAATCTGATTCGTATCATGTAGTGGTGAGTATAACCTCAGTTCTATGCTACTAAACAATAGAAACTGCTGAGAATGCATTTTTAAAAGGGTAATGCTATATAGAGCGAAGCAACCACACGAACCAGCCACACGAATGATGTGGCTAGTGACGTGGTTGCTTCACGTGGCTGCTTCGATTTTTTTTTTTTTTAAATAAACATGAATGAAACGCATAAAAGAGGCAACGCTCACCTTCTCTCTCTATCACTCTCTCTCTCGTCTTCACGTGGGTTTTTGGATTTTTAATTTTTTTAAAAAAACATGAAAAAGAGGTTTCCTCCTTCCCTGCAACCCCAAACCCCGGGACCGTTTCCCTCTCTCCTCGCATCGCTCTCCCGCGATTGGTTTCCTCTCTCTTACGAGCACGAGTCCCCGCTGACCCACACGTGACCCGAGTCCCAAAGCACCCTCACTCCAACCCGCCTCCCAGGCTGCTCCCAGGCTACTCCCGGCGCCATTTCCCTCTCTCCTACATCGCTCTCTCTGCCACGCGATTCCTGTCACTTGCGGCACGTACAAGTCCCCGGCACCCACACGAACCCGGTCCCACCACCCTCACTCCAACCACACCCCCGACACCACTCCCGACGCAGCTCCCGATGCCGCTTCCCTGCCTCCTACACCCCGCTCCCGGCGCCTCTTCCCTCTCTTGCGGCACGAGTCCCTCAGCAACCACAACCTGGGAATTTAATGTATGTGAATTGAGTATTTGAAGGCTTTTTAGTGCATCCTGATGTATGCGATTTGTATGATTATTGTTGAATTTCAGCATCAAGAAAACAACCTGGGAATTTGGTATAATTCTTCCAAGAAAAAATTATAGGAAATAGGAGAGTTACAAACCCTCAGGCAAATTAATTAATTCACACCTAATAACTCTGAATGGGGTGTTGAGGAAAAAAAAACATAATACTTGTTTTGAAACATTAATTACAACCTTAAATATAAACTATAGATTGTGCAAAAGAGCATGGAGAGAATCATCGAGAATCCGATTTTCCAGGAGCCCCAGCAAGCCAGCCTCAAAGTCCTCCACAGGAACTCTGCCTCGCATACATACCTATGCAAAATCAGAGACAGTTCCACAAGTCTAAAAAAACATATAGACCTCAAGTTTGAATTTAATGTATGCTATTCCTATGACCAATACCAAGGTATATAAGTGTACGCAGATCCCATATAAGTAGATGATGATCATCACCAATAGAACCAAATAGATATTCATGCCTTAAATGCCATGCAACATCTTCAACAACACCATCATGAACCTTTCATGAAGGAATTTCACAAAATGTCAAAATTCAAAATTGTAATTAAGAGAACAGAATGGCAAAGCGATAGGCTATAAACATAGCACAAATCACACCAGCAAGTACAGCTGGCACCATTTGTTATGAAATTTGAAATTGCTTATGTGATCCAACTTCATTAAATATGGCTATATGCACAAAAACTATCAAACAACAAACACCAGAATGTAGCAACAACTGGAGAATTTTAATTCTTTTGAATCCTTAAATTTTAAATTCAAAACTAAAAAAAAAAAAGAATAGAGTTCATGAGCGAAATGATTAAATTAGAAATAGAGATTATAAGATCAAGATCCCTGCTATAGTCTGGCTATTATGAAGAAAAATCATCTAGAGTGTGTAGAGGTGCACAGGTGAAACAACAATTTCAAAATGCGATAAGATTTACTACGACATTTGAAATCAGTAAGAACATAGACTAAAGTGAGTTTCAGGAATCAAGACAACTTTGCTTCAATATCATCGTTAGAGTAACAACAGAAAAGTTATAACAACACTGCATCCATATATCACATTTCTTTCATCATTCAAACAACAAAGGGAAATGACACCGGGAGCAGACATCGGGAGCGAGCTGGAGCGAGGGTCTTGGGACCGGGTTCAGTGCGTGCTGTCGGGGACTCGTGCAAAGCGATGCGGGAGAGAGGGAAATCGGTGGCCGGGAGAGCGATGCGGGAGAGAGGAAAACCGGCGGCCGGGAGAGTGATGCAGGGAGAGAGGGAAATCGGCGGCCGGGAGAGCGATGCGGGAGAGGAAAAATCGGGCTGCCGAGAGAGCGATGCGGGAGAGAGGAAACCGGCGGCCGGGAGAGCGATCTGAGGAGAGAGGAAATCAGCTGACGGGAAAGTGATGCAGGGGAGAGGAAAAATCAGCGGCCGGGGTTTGGGGTTGCGGGGAGAGAACGAAGACAAGAGAGAGTGATAGAGAGAGAGAGAGAGAGAAGAGGGGAGCGGCACGGACATAACCCTAAACCCCTTTTTTTCATATTTTTAAAAAAATTAAAAATTAAAATCCAAGAACCCACGTGAAGACGAGAGAGAGTGATAGAGAGAGAAGGTGAGCGTTGCCTCTTTTTGCGTTTCATTCATGTTTATTTATCGAAGCATCCACGTGAAGCAACCACGTCACCGACCCACATCATTCGTGTGGGTCGGTTCGTGTGATTGTTTCAGCTCTATATAGCATTACTCTTTTTAAAAATTTTTTTCACTTTTAAAAATGTGGCATTCTCTTCTACAACTAAACATACATAACTATGGAGTTCTAAGTGAAACTTTCACTCCCACAAAAATGACATTTTTAGACTTTTACTGCTTTGAAAAACCACTTCTCAACTAAATACTGTCTTTATCTTAAAAAAAAATAATAAAAAATAACATATCAGAATTTTTATATATTTGAATTTAGATAAAAAAAAAGACTAATGTTGAAGAAAAAAATAATGACAAAATCAAATAGATATTAAAGGAAAACAAAAAAATATAAAAAAAGCAATAAAAAAAGCAGAAGGAAAACTTGGTGCTTATTTGAAGGTAAGTGAGAAATATCAATTACACCGCTTCACCACTCCAAGTTTCGTTCTACAATTATCTCGAGTGCAAAAACGATATGAAATGGAAGCAGTGGTATGTTTTTTTGTTTTTGTTTTTTTGTTTTTTTCTTAATTTATATTAGTTTTTTTATTAATATAAATTTTTATCTTTTCTAAAAATAAAAAAATTTTTATTCAAGGGTTTTTTTGCCCTACTAAGTACTAACCTTATTAAATAATATTATTTTTCTTAATAATCCTAAAGCCATCACATGGGCACCCATGTGCTAACCTGATATTTTTTTAAAAAAAATTTATTGGTTTTTGCATTTTAGCCACTCCTTTTTTTAATTATTTAAATAGTTTATTTATGTTTTTTTAACCCAATTTCTTTTTAAAAAAATTGTTATTAAAATATAAAATATTATTTAAAAAAATTACAATTATTATTATTAACCAATTTAACATGAGGATTATTAAAATGGGAATTTTTTTAAATTATTTTTATTAATATATATTTTTAATTATTATTAGAGTGGTAATTATTTTCATCCAGTATGAAGCTCACAATTTAGGTAACTATACCTGGACCAAAGATAGTTCCACCTATATTGCGACAAGTTGCTAGACGACCAAAGATTAAACATAGACGTATGTACATGGATAGGAACCCTAATCCTAGTAAACGTAATACATGTTATTTATGTAAACAACCTGGTCATTATAGAACTACTTGCCCAACACGTGGTAGATATATGTAGTAGAAGCAAAATAATTGACGTCTTTTTTTATTTTTACCTAAATACATTTTTTTTTAATCATAAGCAAGTTATAATAATAAAAGAAATACAAAATAAAAAAATATTAATAATTGCCACTCTAATAATAATTAAAATATTAATAAAAATAATTTAAAAATAATTCTCAAGTTAATAATAATAATTCTAATTTTTAAATAATATATTTTTTTATTTTAATAACAATTATTTTTAATAAAAAAATTAGGTTAATAAATAAGCTATTTAAATAATTAAAAAAAGAGGAGGGCTAAAAATGCAAAAAAATCAGTAATTTTTTTAAAATACTTAATTAGCAGCCCATAGGTGCTAACTAGGCATTAATGTGATGTTTCTAGAGCCATTTTTAACAAATAAAATGGCCTAGGGCCATTTAGACAATAATATTATTTAATAGGATTAGTAGGGGAAAAGCCCTTCATTAAATCATTCTAAATATGTCATTAGATGAAATTTAATACAAAATAACAAAACTACCTTAATTTTTTTTGTAAATTTAATAATTTACACAAACTTAATGAAAAAATGTTAGTATAAAAAATATCAAACATAAATTATTTTGATTAATTTAAATATCTTTTGTATAAAGGACATTGGTATTATTTTTTTAGATTTTTATAAAAAAATGAGCTTCAAGCATAGAGAATTTTTTTAAAGGGAATTTTTTTAAGGTTTTATATATAAAAATTGAGGAATTTCTTTAATAAAAATCATGATAAATTATAGAAACTTATAAAATAATTAATCATTGTATATTCCACTTCAGGATATTTCGATTTCACACGGATGAACACAAGAAATATTGGATCACTCACATTTCTGTCATTTTAAAAAAATTTGGACTTTATGCTTTTTTTGCCATGTTAACCATATATATTTTTAACAAATCAACATATCTTTAACAGGGAATTATTATTATTATTATTGATTATTATTATTATTATTATTATTATTATTATTATTATTATTATTATTATTATTATTATGTGTTTGTAAGAGATATGCATAATTAGAGTTCATCTCCCCGGTTCTAGAGCCAGGAGAATACACTTGGTTCAGATCTATCGTATTCGACACGTGTCCCATGTGATATTATTATATTTTTTTCTATTGTGATTGTGGGCGTATGTCGAGGGTTTAATAGGTTGGAGCAGGGGATTCCTAATTCAAAACCAGGGGAGATGAAAGCATGGGCCAAGCTTAACACACACTTGCGTTTTCATTTTACGTGATTTTAAAGTTTGATTTTGGATACTCTTCTAAACGAACAGCCTACACAAGGTATCTCGCACCAATAGAGCAATAGGCTGTAGGTGGACTTTAATATTATGTGGAATAAGCTCTTCCTCAATTTGTCACAAGATGCTAATTGCCACAAAAATGCCAATAACCTTCTAGGTTCTATAAGCAATAAACATAACACCAAATCTTTCAAACTTAAAAATGGCACACACTGCATTCAATGAGATTAACCATCCCTTACATGAGAACACATGATCTAGAAAGAAACAAACGATACACATATATATATATATATCATTCATGCAAATTCCATAGACAGACGTTATGACAACAGATTTGGCACAAAGAAATTAAAAAAAAATCTGAGAGAAATCAGTGCAGAGACTTGCTGGTTGAAAGATGTGCATTTATCAGTATGAGTTCCTATTCACGTCCTCCCATGTCCTTGGAGGAGGCAACTGCTGCTGCTGCTGCAGAAGCAGCTTTACTCAAGCCCATCTTCTGCAGCTCATTCATAAAAACCATCTACATCACCTTCACTAATTTTTGTATGGTGTGTTTGATATACCAGGAAATACTTTGTTTTTGACTTCTTGTTTGTACTCGGACAAAGCTTGGTTAATGGCTTCACCCACATGGCCATATTGCTTGCAAAAATCTTGGCACCCTGCCAACCAGCAAACAATACATTCATAGAGTACAAGAAGGACGCCAAGTTGTAAATCATTGACTAATATGCAGTAAGCTAACCTTTGCATGATGGGAATCTTGCAACATGCCCAACAAATCATGATAAACCAACACCTGTACAAATATTTCGATGCCAAATAATCAACAACTTTGACTCAGGAAACAAACGTTAGTTACTGCTTTTGCTCATATGAGCCTATGTAAGATTAAAAAAAAAAATTATTAAAGGGTTGATTGGTTTTTGAAGTTTAATGCAACTACTTAACTTGTAGATAGTTATTTGGTTTGATGTAAAAGTTCCCTAGATATAAAATATAACTTACAATTGACCTATTTTTATAATATTTAAACTTATAGTAAATACAGCAAAAATTTATTAAAAAAATAGAAATGCTATAAATAAAAAAACATATTTAATTATAATAATATATAAGTATATTTTTTATTTTTTTCTACTAAATTTTAATTAAATAATAAATATTTTTTTATTATTGAAAAATATTATAAAAAGTATCAATTATAAAAAAATAATTAATAAAGTAAATATTTTTTTAAAAAAATTAATTATTAAAATAGTTTTTTTAATTCATATAATTGAAAGATATTAAATATTTTTTTAAATTTAATAAATAATTTATTTAATTAATTTTTTACCTAAAATTTTATATAGAATATTAAATATTTAGTGCTAATAATTGATAATTGGGTAATTTCACCACTACACTTATATGGTGATTATACCCTTCAATTTACATCTAACTAAATAATGAAAAAGAATATATGTATTTCTAATTACAACAAACCAATGATATAATTTGAAATACAACATTTTTATTTATACCGTGTTTTCACTTACTGGTAACCAAACGATCTCTAACTGTAAAAATAAAATAAAAATAAAAACCGCCAAGTTTAGAAGATGGCAATTTTTTTTATTACAAATGGCGACAAACGCCTCCCCACAAGGGGATGTCAAACGGACAGACATGTATAATGGTGTACTAGTTACAGTGACTTAATGACTACTAGAGATTTACCATGTAGGCGGGGTAATTAGAGCCTGCTACGTACGCCCGGGATGATATATCAATCACCACAACCTCATAATGATAATTTTTTTTTGTCTTACAACCCTAGTGAAGTGGAAAATACGGCTCCTCCTATAGGGGACCAGATGACTAATGGTAAACAGTATTGATACAATATTTTTATAGTATATCTATAATATATTTGCATAGTAGTATTGTATAATTACCCATCATTTATACCCATCATTTATAGTGACTTCCACTGAATTATCTAATAGTTATTGCTATTGTAATTTGTGATCAAGAGGAAAACATCAAAATCATCTGTGATCTCTCACTTAAAAAAATCTTTTTAAAAGCTATAGATGGGCAACTTATATATATATATATATATATATATATATATATATATATATATATATACTTCCTTTGTTATTTTTTTACTTGTTATGTTTTTGGATCTCTTCTCTGTTCTTTTTTATTTATCACATTAGAAATTTTTATGCAGGGGTTAAATTATTATTTTTTTAAAATATATCTTTTTAATTTACTATACTTATACAACTTTTTAATAAATCACAATTAATTAAATATTATATTATATAACTCACTAATGAAGTTTTTAAATATAAATAATTTTAAAAAAATAATAAAATTACTTTATAAAAACCGGGAACCGCCATGTGGCCCGGCCCGGGTATACCCGCATCGAACCGGGTATGAAAAAACCCGGTATTAACCTAGTGACCCGGGTGGTTCAACTGGGAACCGGTTGACCCGGCCGGGTTAATCGAGTCACAATGTTTAATTTTTTTAACAATATTTAATAATTTATTATTATTTTTCTCATTAAAAACCACAAAAATCGTGTATATTTATTAATATTAATTTATAATTTATAATCAATAAATATAATTACAATATATATATATCATAAACATACCAACAAAAAATAACATTTAAAAAAATAAAAATCTATTAATATGTTATTTGCATACTTTCTAAAATTTAAATTTATTAAACAAATAAAAACAATAAATGAGTGTAACTTTATTATAAAATATAAAAAAATAAAAGTATTCTAATTAAATAAAAAAATATAAGAATTTAAAAAGCGAAATAAAAACTCAATTGAGATATAAGAATAAGTGAATTAAATTTCTTGTTTATTTTTAATAAAATCAACCAATACACAAAACAAATAAATAAATAATGCCGAGAGAAGTTCGATAATTATATATTAATACATTAAATTTGTAAATATTTAAAAAAAGTAAAAATAAATGACATAATTAGAAAACACTATCAGTATATGAGATCATTTATCAATTTAAATATCAAATTTGAGTAGTTTTTTTATATTATAATTATAAACTTTTAATATTATATTTGCTAATTATTAATTATTATAATTTTTTTATATTTTTATTATTGATTCGGTTCAACTTTGATTTAATCCAGTTGAACTCATTGACTCATGTCCTACGGTGCGCCGTACACGTGGATATTGGGGATGCCGTCAACCCAAGGGTGCCTTATATAAGCTCCAAGAGACCAAGATGATCTCAAAAAATTATACTTCCGAGTAATGCGCTTAGCCGGATCATTATCTGGACCGGGTGGACAACCTTGAGTAAAACACGTAAAAGATGGTATATATGTCTGAAACTACAACTCGTTTGTTAGAGATTGGCTACTGTAGCCAGGAAAATGACAGTTAATCAATGAGGTTAATTAATGGCGTTCAACAAACAGAGGGAACATGAGTGCTCCCAAGTCCAAGTAGGGATCAGACTTTTGTCTTGTCGATGCCCACTGTTTGGTTTAGTGTCCCTAAACAAGTGGGTGTGATGCAAAAGAAGAAATAACCTGTCCACTGCAGTATGGCCCAGCTCCAATACCAATTGTTGGTATCTTCAATGCAGCAGTCACAGCTGCAGCAACCGGAGCAGGCACACACTCCAAAACCACCGAGAAGCATCCCACCTCCTGCAACTCCAGGGCCATCTCCACCACCTGTCATTCACACAAACACTTCATTAATTAATAACCATGCACGCATCTACTCCAAAGCCTCAATAGTGATCAATATCATCTTTCATGAAATATATACAAGTGAAAAAAAAAATGAGACCTTTACTGCACTGTTAATGGTCTTCCCTTGAGGCCGAAACCCTCCAAGAGCACTAATCGCCTGAGGCGTAAGTCCAACATGCCCCATCACGGCGATCCCCGCTTCCACAATCACCCTCGCAGCACCGATCCTTGAAGGTGGAGCTCCTTCCAGCTTGATAGCATCCATGTTCCCTTCCTTCAAAACCCTCACCGCCGAGTCCACCGCCTGCATGCATGCGCATGCCCCCAATCACCAAACCAACAAACACCAAGTAAGTCATCAAAAACCAAATCCCAATCATAATATATACCTGCGCGGAAGACGACTCATAGGAGCCGAAGGGGAGGTCACCGACGAGGAATGACCGGGTGGCACCGCGGGTGACGGCGCGGCAATGGATGAGCATCTCATCAAGGGTTATCGGCAGAGTGTTTTCGTAGCCATGGACGACCATGGCGGCGGAGTCACCGACGAGGCACATGTCGATGCCGGCAGTGTTGACCTGGACGGCGGAAGGGTAATCGTAGGCGGTGACCATGGTGATGGGCTCACAGGCAAGGTGCTTCTGGCGGAGGGAGTTGAGGGTGACGCGTTGGTTAGGGCTTTGGGGCTTGGGACCGCCATAGACGGTGCTCTCGGGGACGTTGCCGAAGAGAGGCCGGGTGAGAGGTTGCATGGCGCCGGAGATTTGATGGCGATCACGAGACGAGATGAACGGAGAATAAGAATGGTTCATATGTTACAGCTTACGTTAATAAATATTACATATATATATATATATAATATTGTTTTAATCTTGAATTCTATGTTTAAATATATTATTTTTGATCTTCAGACCAAGTAATTATTATTTTTACTGCTTGACTTAATTATATATAAAAAAAATTTGTTTATTTTTGATTTTTTTATTATTCTTATTTAGGGTGTATGCTAGTTCTAATTGATTTGTTTGAATTATAATAATTAGGGTGGTTGTTGAGAATAGTTAATACTAGCCTTAAAATAGGGAAAAATTGCTTCCATATTCGAAAAAAAGTTGGTAATTAGTTTTTTGGAAAAAAAGTGGATAAAACCACTTGCATCGGATAAAAGATAAAGAACAAAAGTCAAACCAAAGCGGTCGGAAACAACACAAACGCCCACTAGAAGTGGGTATAAAAAAATATGCCGATCAAACACCCGACTAGCCGGGGAACCACATAGATGATTACTACTCCGAGCTCTCGAACCGAGTCCCCTCCATCCGGAGTAGCTCCACCGGTGGGATCCTCGTGCTTCCCAGAGAACACCAGGCTGCAACAGAGAGTAGAAGTATGCTCACCAAAGCTCGCCTGTTGGGATGGAGAGGTTGCAGAAAACCACAGGATCAAAACATAGGCAACTTTGAAAATAATAGAAGAAAGAAAAACGAAGACAACATTAAAAATGCAATCATTCCTAGCAAGCCAGATTTGCCAAACAACTGCTTTAACAATGAGGTAATTAGTGTATTTAGTGATATGCCTCTATAAATAATTTTATTTGTTTATATATATCATTAAAAGTAACATTATAAATTTTAAAAAATATAAATTCATTGCTGATCTTTATATATGATAATATGATTGAAGGGCAAAGGATAGTTTTTTTTTCTTTTTTTCTTTTTAATAAATTTTTTGAGCTGATCACTGGTCAAACGTTGGCATATAAGCTAAGCAGGGGTGAAAAATAGTTTATTTTTTTTATAAAATTTTGAGTATATTGTTTGTTAGTGTATAAGAATGATTTAGGTATATATAAGTTTTTTTTTTATATTTTGAAAATATAGATAAAAAATTATATATATATATATATTTATTATTATATCTTAATCATGATCAGAACAGAATCACAGTTTTAATTTTTCGTGTAAAGATCAAATATTTTGATAATTTAGATAAAATATATATATATTTTTTTTATTATTATATCTTAATCATGAATCAGAACAGAATCACAGTTTTAATTTTCGTGTAAAGGTCAAATGTCCTGTAGTTAATGGTGATATATTTTTATTTGATTGTACTTTTATTTGAACATTTATATAATTTTGTTAGGAGGACCTAGTAATGGACCACAAAAGATGCCTTTTAAGTCATTCGTTTTTTTATTGATTAATTCCCCAAATGGTATATTTTAGTTTAGTGTTTCTAAAAAAAGATTTGAAGTATGTGAGGTTGGGGAATCCATTCATAATAATGCGGTTGTTGAGAATCTTGAGATCCCTATTCCTAGCAGCCGCTTCAATTATTTTGTTTTGTTTTTTATAATATTTCATCATCCCACCATGCTCTTATAATAATCTACAAATATATAAGAATAGGGAACCGAAACAAAGTGGAATCGTTGAAACATCGGCATCCTACCCACCAAGTTGCCCTAGTGTTATTGAAGTAAAATTTTTATATATTTCAACCATTCTACTATGTTGGTTAAATACGTGTAAAGAAATCTAAACAATTAACTTGAAAAAAACTAAAGACATGTCAAAATCTAAATATCTGAGTAGAAGAAAAAAACAAAACATATACTTTAAAACACCAAACAATGCTATATACACATCTTGACAATTAGGTTTAGATACACAAATATTTAGCTGTAAAAAAAATTAAGCAATAACATATAAGTGTCTGCCGCACCCAAATTTTCTTTTAAATTTTAATGTTGATGGGTGGTTACGTTTAAATATTATCTTTATTATATATATTTTATGTTTTTCAGTTATTTTATTTTTTTATTTAGTATTATTGTTTAACAAAAAGTGAGACGTAGCATCTCTCTAGTTACAACGTGGTTCCGATCTCTTTTTTTATTATTGTTTGTGAGGTGGTGCTTTGGGTTTGGTGAGAACTTTGATTTGACTCTCTTGTTCACATAGTTTAGGTTAATCTTATAGAAATTCTTTGGTCTCGGATTCTATTCCGATCATCTTAAAATTGATATCAGCCTACATTAGAAGGAAATGCCTGAACCATCCATGCTTCTTATGTGAAGGATTTGATTTATTTAAGGATAAGATTCAGAAATTTGCTTTTAGCACTGCAGAGATCCCTCTTTAATTTGGAAGACTTAGGAGTTGTTTGGTTGTCTGTAAGTGAAATTACATGTAAGTGAAAATGCTGCATTACATCACTCGTTGTTTGGTTTTGTTATGAATCGAAAAATCTTTCGCATTACTTTTTAATTTGTTTGGTTTGATGTAAATTAGAAGATATGAGTCACTATGTAAGTAGAGGGTGAGATTACCCCCAATATACTATTATATTATTATTAATTATTTAATGCATTTAAAAAAATAATTTAAACTAAAATAATTAATTTAATTTAATTTAATTTAATTTTTAAATTAATTAAATGATTTAATAAAGTATTTATTACAATTAAAAATAATAATCAGAAACTCAAATAACTAAGCCAAATAATAATAAGAAACATAAATAAATAAACACTAACTCTAAATAATTAATTTAACTCTCCCCATCTACTCTTAACACTAATGCAAATTAATTAATTAATTAACTTAATAATAATTTTATTAAATTAAAAATATATAAAATTCTTTAATTTTATATAAAAAAAATATTGTTTTAATTAAAATTAAATACAAATTGGTTTATTTTAAATAAAAATATAAATTTAATAAAATATAAATAAGTATAAGTTTAATTATATTAATAATTGATTAAATGTAAGTTTTCATTTTCTTTTAATGCATAATTTGGAGAGTGAAGAATGGTGATTTTAGCCCAAATGTTTTGCTGCATTTCAACTTACAGCAAAATTTGCTGTAAGTTGAAATGCAGCAAAAGTACACAAAACTGCAAAACTGTTTACATGTAAAACTGATTTCACAGCAAACCAAACAGCCTTTTACATGTAAAACCAGTTACATTATAGCTACTTACAGCTAGTTGCAGGTAACCAAACAACCCCTTAGAGACCGAATTTGGAGGAGATAAAAACACAGAAGTTGTAGATCTTAATCTTAACTAGTTTACTGCACAATTTCAGATTTTTTAGCATGTGTATGATGTAAGTTGTAGGCTTTAAATTCAGGTGCCTTGGATAAGACTTTTGTGCGGACCTTGAAGAGTTATAAATTTTTTCATGACTTTAGAGTTTGAATTAGATATAGAATTATATAAGAAAGTTGTAGAAGTCGACAATATCTATGGATCTACAAAATTTAAGAATTTATGCTACATGATGTTTGAGTTATAGTCATATTACTATACTTGTGCTCAAATGACATTTCTGTAGAAAGCTTGAAGATTGGTTTGATAATTTCATTGTCTTATATTTGGAATCAGGATGCATTCTCAGTTCGAAAGCTGTTCCATTTTGAGTTGGTTATCTGCTCCTAAATTTTGATTTATGTTGTGAGATATTCTCGTTAGAAAGGGTATGTCTGAATCATCTGATTTGCAAAAATAGGTTTACTTAAATTCATGGTTTAAATTCTGTAAATCTCAAATCATTATGAATTTTCAGATATGTTATCATTTTAGGTGTCTACTCTTCTGAGAATCTTGAATTTTGTGATTTGGAAAAGTATAGAAAATGTTATGCTAGATTTAGTTCTCAATGGTATGAGTCCTACTTGAACCATACATTTGTTAATCTTTATATATATTTCTATACTAGTGAGTTCCTTTGTTAATGTACAGAAAGTTTGATTGTTCAAGTAAGGAGAATTAATCACTCTAGTTAGGTGGTTAAGAATCCAGTGCTATGCACAATCTTCTTATATAGTTGCAAGCTTTAGAAGTTAGGTTAGCTTAGCACTTCTTTCAATTTTCTTGCTTGTGTTAAAAAAGATTTTTGATATCCCTAGAATTACTCTCAAATATAGGGTATTTTAAGGAAAATTATTCAATTTGAAATTCGAAGTTTTTGGACGTTAATCAGGTAAGTAACACCACATATAAATGTATATATATATATATACAATTTCTGATTACTGATATTAATTTATGAATTTGTTCATTTATTTATTTAAATTATTTTTAAAGTTTGGTTTTATAATTTTAAAACCATTGTTGGACTTTGATTAATTTTCCGATATCATATATATATATATATTAAAACTTTAAATTATTTTTTTTACCCTGAAGCATAAATTCCCACATCTCTATTATATTTGTTAATCTTTGGAATCTTGATTATATTTGTTAATCTTTGATATATTAAGTTTGTTAATTATTTTGAACATAACTGAATTATTTTTGCTATAAAAGAAAAGGGATCATGCATATGTTAGTATATTTGATCGATAAATTATTCTCCAAATTCTGACTTGTCTTAAATTCTGATATTTCATTTGGTTCTCAGATAACAAAGTTATTTTGAAATAAATAAGTTTAGTCTCCAATTAACTATGCATTAACCCTGTCACTAGGGGTTAAACACTAACAATGTCGACATGAAACTCTGATAAGAGACTATAGTTTCACACCGTGCCATTGGTGAAAGAATAACAATTTTTGAAAATCTGACTCGGGTCATCGAGTTTAAGCAAATAACCTCTGATATTTTGTTTTGGCTCATTTGTAAATTGGGAGACATATATGTTTTTATTATCTTATAATTTGTATTCCGTTGACTCGATCTGATTTCATGAACTATGTTTTGTAAACATTATATATGTTTATTATTCATTTATGATTTTGAATCTATGAAACCCTGCACGATCTCGGTTATTTTTGGTGGGTTACTTACTAGGTTGTTAATCTCATAATTTGGTTGTTGATTTTTTTTTTTCGGATCGGGGAATATAATAGTTAGCAGGAGCGAACAAGTAGCAAGACTATCCCTAGTGTAACGTAAGCTATAATTTTGTTTGTATTGTAAACTCTGAGCATGTATTTAGTAAACTTTGCATTTTTTGAATTTTGATTTTTGGAATTTTCAGTTTTGTTAGATTGTATATTCTGTCTTAAGATAGGCTATGAGGGTTTGCATGCCTATTATGCTAGGCACTATGGGTGTGCTGCCATTTGTTGGCGCACAGGGTCCGTCGAGCCGAGTTTGGGGCATAACAATAAAAATTTATATATTTGGATTTAAGATAGTAAATTTTTTTTCTAACAAAAGCAACAAATGTCAAGACGATAGTGCAAAAGTTATAGTAGTTTATTGTCCGTCTAAAAGCCTATAAACCCAGTTAGGCATCACATAGAGCGATGAAAAACCCCGCCATGTGCACATCCGAAAGATTTTTCAAGAACCAAACCTGAGCTAATAATTTCAACCTTTTGTTCCCTTATTAAAATTTTAGCTTAACACGTCCTCTCATTTTATCATTTTGGGCGATTTTTAGTCCACATGAAATGGTCGTCACATTTACCATTCGACTTAGCTAATAAGATCTTTTTCTCTATTAAAAATTAAAAAAATGAAAAAAGAGAGAAATAGTAAAATATTTCATGGATTTGGATCCAAAAGAATGGTCCAAATCTATGCCTTCACCGTCACATATTGAAATCCCTAAAATAAATTGAACTCACTCCTCGCTAGACACCCTCCACCCTCCCTCGACACCGCCACTTTGAGCTTTAGGCCCTCACCCCTCATCGAATCGACCCTTTTCAATTTCCCCACGCCTGAAATTCCCAAACTGATCTAAAGTCACCCGACGAACTTCATCGCCTCCCTAGTGCCGGTGAACCTTCCCTCGCTAATCCCACCATTATTCAATAGGCCCTTACTTGCGAAGGAGGCCCTTTTTTACCCAACTACAATTTTCACCTTTTCAACCATTCTCTAGGAGGTATTATAATCTATATCAATATGACCCGAATTAACCCTCTTTGTTTTAGTTTTTATGTTATTCATGTTTGAATTTGACTCCATTAAAGTTTTTTGACAAGGAGGGTGATGTGATGTGTGGAATGCAAAGTAGGGTTTGCTTTAGTTCTGCCATAAATTAAGGTTGGCAAAGATGAAGAGATTTTTTGTTTTTAATGCTTAGAAAGTACCTAATCCATTCTCTCTTTTTTCTTTACTGTAATTATCTATATATTATCATCATCCTCTTTTACAACATTCTACTATAGTCTATTAAGCCTCTAATTTCTTGAACTGGCTGGTTCATTAGTTTCACCTTACACTGCCACAAAGCTAGGAACTTGAGTATGATCACTTTGCATACACTTAAACCATTAGATATATGGTATATCATACCAAATCTTGAAATGATGATAGGCGTGGACCACCACCAAAATATTCTCATACTTTTACATAATGGTTTTAGTCCATTGAGTTGGCTTGATCCAAATGGTTCTATAAATAAATATGTCTGGGGAGGCAACACTGTCATATACACATGACTTGGGTGTCAGTTTTGTCTGGGAATATAGGATCATGGGTGTGTGTGTGTGTGTGTCTATATATATATATATATATATTGAACAACCTTCACATTTAATTCGATTTGTAGCCAATGTAAAAAATTAGGTCTTACCTTCATTGTAGAAAAGTAGGTCATACTAACATATTAATCTAGTTATTTGTATTCAACTTTGTCAATGTCAGTTTAGTGCTTAGTATGAGTTATTTCAAAAGAATAGTGGGGACCAAAAATGGATACTCTACCAAAGCTTGAACTTCCCTCACATTATTTCTGACCTGTCTGTGTTTATTTTTTACCTAACAATTCTTTGGTTTTTGTTTGTCATTAATTACATTGGTCTTTAATTGCAACGTGATTACTGTATTGCTACTTGAATACATTGCATTTGTTAAACTGAATTTGTTACATACCATCAGTAATTATATAAAATTTACTCTTAAATTGAGTATGTATGTATTTATTTATTTATTTATTTGCTATAGAGACTAGCATGGCTACTTGGAAAGAGTATTCTGTTAGGTATCATCATGGAAGAAAACTAGTAAAGATTTGTTATTGGATTATTGGGAGACATCAAGGAGTTACGTTATGACATTAAAAGTCTCTAAATTTGTTTTTTTATTAATGGTGAGGAAATATTAAAACCTATTTGTGATGATAAGGGCATCATAAGTCTAGCTAATCAATTGAGGAAATAGTGGGCAATAAACATTTATGTGGAGTTTTCAGGTGTTGATCATGACATGAGCATGCCGCAAACATTAAAATCTGCTTTTGATAATGTTGTAGACTTGGAAGTGAGGAAGCATGATGGTGGTTACAGTGGAAGTGATTTAGGTGAAGATTTTGAAGAGAAGCAAGTAGGTGTTCTTTTTATCAATTACAGTTCAGATCTTGCTGAAAAGAGGGAACAACTCGAGATAATGTCAGCAAATATGTTTAGTTAAAAAAAATCTATGCATAACAATGCTGATGAAGTGATAATGAGGATGGAGATGGAGAAAGGCCTCTTGATATTGTTGACTGTCATACCGGAACCATTGATGCACCTTCTATGAGAATGACTATATTGATTCATCAAACTTAGGGAGTTACGTGGATACTAGTAGTTCTGATGTAAATGATGCAAGAAGGCATAAGTCACATAAGAAGTAGTATGACCCTAGTGTCCCTTTAGCATTTAGATTTTTTCCTAGGCCTTAGATTTGATGATCTAAAAATGTTCAAGGAAGAACTTGTGGAATTCTCAACATGGAAAGGCTTTGAATTCAAGTATATAAAGAATGATTTAGTGAGGGTGAGGGCTAAGTCCTCTGCAAAAGCGTGTACATGGTTAATTTTGCGTTCATGGTGTAGTGGCAAAAAAAGGTCTGTTGTGAAGCACTATGTACCAAACCATACATGTCTTCTTGGGACTAGTAGGAATAAAAGGGCAACAACTTATAATTGCAAGAAAATTTAGCCATGTGATAAGTAATATGCTTTTCATTAGGCCTAAGCATTTAAAGGCCATGGTTAGAAAAGAACTAGTTGTCTTTATCACAGATAAGGTGTGCAGAAATTCTAAAGCATTGGTTGTTTAAAAAGTTAACAACAATTTAAGCATTATTTGATGGTGATCAATAACTATGCAATGGAATTGAAAGCAACCGATCCTAGTAGTAGCGTGCTTATTATATATTAAAGACAAAGCCCTAATCAACTACCAAAATTCCAGAAAATGTACATTTATCTTGCAAATGCTAGAGAAGGGTTCATTGCTGATTGTAGGAGGATTAATGATATTAATGGAAGCTTCTTAACAGGCTTATTGAAGGGGCGGATGTTAGAGGCAGTTGGAAGAGATCAGAACAATCAAATGTTCCCTATAGCATAGCCACTTGTTGAAAAAGAAACTACTGAAAGCTAGACATGGTTTCTTCAACATCTAAAAACAAATCTATGCATTGAAAAATAGCCTTGGCTGTGCACTTACTACTGACATGCAAAGGTATGGAATTAATTTCATTTAAAAAGTTTCTTTTAATCAGAGCTATATTTTAACTTTTTAATTTTCTTTTTTTATAGGGTTTGATCCATGGAGTTAGTTCTCTTTTCCCATTAATTGAGCACCGCATGTGTGCAACACCCAGGTAAAGGTTTTTTACTTCAATTTTTTTAACACTAGTAGGTCAACCAATCAACCTAAGATGCATAGGCAATTAGAGAGCATGAGAAATGTGACAGAAGGATAGAGGACTATAAAGGATTAATTAGATAGCTGGTAATTAGTGGTTGGTATCGAGCATTTTTTAATACTAGTGCTAAGTGTGATTGTATTGACAACAACATGTGTGAGACTTTTAATGGAGTAATTGTTAGTGCAAAAGCACATTAATTGGCATGATTTAACACCAAGTCAAGGTGATGTAGCAACCTTTGTGATGTGGCATAAATGATGACATGGGAAGCATGGTGGCATGGCAAGGAATCTTGGATTGGAGGCAAATATCTTGGAGATCTTGGTGGAGCTTTTTTTGGTATGTGTTACAACTTGAAGGCAAGATCATATCAAGACCATATTTGGAGAGATTTGATTGGATACTAAATATGGATGGAGCTTAATTGAAGAAATACCTATCAATGGTATGATTGAAGGCTATTAAAGATTTGACGGCCAAACTTGGGTGAATTGAAGATCAAGTTAGCAAAGTTTCGTGAAGACGCACAAAGTCTTGCGCCCCTTGCTAGGGGACTGCATGGTGAGGAACTGAGGAGGTAGGCTAGTTGCCGGTAGTCGGGATCGGGAGATCTGGCTGCATCAACTCGGACTAAGCATGACCGGGAGGTTGATGGGTCTTGAGGTCGCTTCACAATGTAACCAGAATTCAGTCAAGTCAGCAGTTAAGGACATGTTGTAAGTTATATTATAACAGGAGTTGCAACAACTAATTTTGGAATGTTCTAAAATTAGTAGCCGAGGAGATTCTAAAAGAGTTATAAGATATATTTGGGACATTGAGGCATCTATATAAGCTACCTTGCTCTAAGATTATGGTGTGCAACCGGAGCTAGAGAGAGTGTGTGCACTAGACAATCTAGAGAGGGTAGTTATCTTTAGTTGTGATCAAGAGTGAGTGAGAAAGTGTTTGTACTCATATATTTTCACATCTTTTAGTGGATTGTTTTTCTCCAGACTTGGCCCCCCAAACGTAGGCGAGTGGACGCCGAACTGGGTTACCAATTTCTTGTGTCTTCTTTTGTTTTGATTTGTGTGAGATTTTCTTGAGTGTTCTCTAAACCCATAAACCATACCGCGTAGAACTAACAATAATTCTAGAAGCAAGATGCAGACATGTCATTACCATGCTTAAAGAAATCATAAAATATGTGATAAATAGGATTGCTACCAAAAGAGGTTATGCTATGAAGTGGAAGATTAATTTTGGACCTAATATTGTTTCTAAGCTTGAAAAAAGAGAAGCACAAAAGTGAAAAATGGCAAGTTGATTAAAATAGGGCTACAAGTCTTGAGGTATATTGGGATGATCCAATGCTATAGATAAAGGAAAACTATATGATGTTAGGATATCAAGCATGAGTTGCTCCTGTTAGAAGTGGGACACAATTGGCATATCTTGCTAGCATGCAATAGTTGCAATTACATTCCATAAAGAAAATCTACTTAGTTGTATTTCTAAATGGTTCAAAAAAGATACATACTTAGCATATACTAGTTCACTATCAACCCAGTGAAAGGGAGAAAGTTTTAGCCAACAAGTCAAAAATGCCACTATTGCCACCTACAGCTAAGAGGATGTCTGGTCAACCATCAAAGAAAAGGAAAAGGGAACCATTGGAAGAAAAGAACAGAGGCACCATGAAAATTTCTAAAGAAAGTAGTATCTTTAAGTGTGAAATGTGTCATCTTGATGGTCACAACAAGCAATGTTGTCCACAAAGAGCTAATGTTTAAACCTTCATTACTACTCACATGATTTATTAATTTGTTCTTTACTTCCATGTTAATTTGATGGACATAATTAAAAACTTTCATCAGTATATGTAGGTTACTACTAATAATATTAGTTCGAGTTGCTAGAAAACACAAGAAGGAAGGAAGTTAAAGGGACAAGAAAAGGCAATTGTTTTTGGAATAAAAGAAGCTTGAAAGCTATTTTATTGAAAAGAAAAATAGGATACAAACTACGGAACAACAAAACAAAAAAACAAACTACAATGAAAAGCAAAACACAGAAGAAAACTACTAGAAATCAAAGCCTGAACATTTGAAGTGTTTCATTATCTAATAGGGTAATTCCCGGCCCTGAAGAAAAAAAGCGCTAAACAATGAAGATTAACACCATGTATAGCAAGTTTATAAGCAGGGGAAGCCCAGCTTTTAGGAATTATATGATTGCGAGGATTGTTTGCAGATATCAAAATCTGATTCAAATTGTGATTTAAACTTTGCGACCCGAAGTGTAGAATGTCATCACCAAAAAAATGTAGAAGAATGGTAGATTTATAAGCTTCCTCATTAGATAAAAACAAGTGTCTAATTGGGTGGCCGAGGCTGATAGCACTTTCAATAGCAACTTGCAATGCAAGGATTTTAGCGTCAGCAGCATCCCGAGCAAGAATGGGGCAGGAACCTCCAAAAGAAATAGAGTAGTTAGAGTTGGAGCAGAAAAAACTTGTACCACTAACCTCATTAGCAGCATTCCAAGAGCTGGAGATGAAAAGGAATGAACCATCATCATGGGAGAAGTTATTAAGAAGTAGCTTCTTGCCATCAAAGTCGGCGAGGGATACAAGAAAATTCCAACACATGAGCCATCACCCTGCAAGCTAAAACATGACAGTTCACACTTGAGTTTCTAAAAACTTTATCACAACGATTCTTCCACATGAACCAAGCTGCAGCAATAATAATAGATTGATTGAACTTAGAGTAAGCACCATTAATAAGCCAGTTTCCGTTCTGAAAACCATCATGGAAGTGAGGTATAACCCCAACTTTTTGGCTAATAAGAAGCCAAACATCATTGTCTCTAGGGCAAAAAAACAAAAAGATGATCAATAGTTTCATAATCTAGGCCACAAAGAGCACAAGCAATGGAGGACTTTGATCAATTGTGTGTGTGAGCTAAAAAGAAATGTATATGTTTCTTGAATGTTGTATGATCGCCACACTGAAGGACTTATCATTGGAAGGGAAATGCAACATAATTCATCATTCATTACTACCAGTGAATTAATTGTACAACCTATTCTTATTTTAAATTCAACTTGCTATATTATTAACCTTTTGCTTAGTAATATATATTCTATGGTTATCATTACTGTTAGGCTCAACCCAAATTGAAGCAAATAAGAAACCTCAGTAACAATTGAATTTCTAGGAATCCCAACATAACAGAGTATGACGACTTTTACATTTGAAAGAGATAATTAATTTTGAATCAAGGAAGCATAAGTTTAGGGGTGTTTTTGTTGGTAGGGTTTACATTTGTTGCAAACTCCACACATTAACGTTATGTGAAATTAGGATGTGAAAAACATATATGAAGAACATTATTTGTTTAGAATGTTATGTTAACTGCAAGGTAGTTAGGCCCGACCCGGGCATTGCCCTAGTCAAGCCCAGGGGTCAAGGGTTGATGGGTTCGCCCTGGTTGAGCCGGGATTAAGCAGAGTCAATAATAAAATATTAAAAAAATATATTATAATAATTAATAATGAGAAAAAAAATAATATAACTTATATTTTAATTATTAAAAAAACTAAATCAGTTAAATATGATATTTAGAATTTTTAATTTTTATATCCATCTTATATCTTTAAAATATCTGAAATATAATTATATTTAATATTTAAAATTTTATTTTTTTATATTGATTTTTTTAAAATATAAAAATATTAAAAAAACCTAATAACTCTTTTTCTTCTCTCAAGTCCTAAGACTTCCGTAACCTCTTGGGACCCACAAATAAAAATGCTCTCTCTCTCTCTCTCTCTCTCTCTCTCTCTCTCTTTCTCATCTCCCACTTTCCGTCTCCCTCTCGTCATCTCTCTTGCATTGCATCTTCCTCTCGCTATGGCTTTCTTGCATCTTCCTCTCTCTGTGGCTCTCTTGTTTCTCCCTCACTTCCTTACACCACCACCCTCACTTTCTCTCGCCGGCATTCACTCCTTGGGTTTTTTAAAAAAATTAATTTTCCAACTGGGTCAATGGTTTCCCGACTAAACCGGCCAAGTTACCAAGTTAATACCAGTTTCTTTATATCCGGTTCAAAAGGGCATGCCTGGACCGGCTACATGGGCAGTTCCAGGTTAAACCGGTTGAATCGACCAACAGGTGTGGATCTGACAACCTTGGTCAATTGTATGGTTTTTCTTTTGCACATTCTTGGCTTGTTTAATGTGTTCAATATATATGAATAACAAATTGTACCAATTGTCAAAATTTAATTTTAAGCAATGAAGCTACACGTGTTTCAAATAATAGATGTGATGAACAAAGCATATCAAATGTCAAAGTTTAATTTTAAGCAATTAGAAGTGTATATTGCCTTTATTCATATCTTACATATGCAGTTCTTCAGCAAGAATGTATTTTCTTTAGCATAAATATCAAACCAGGAGACAACATTCTGGCCAAATTTCTCATTAACATATATATCAAAATACATATAATAATTGTTGTACAAAATAGCTCAATAGAAATGTACATTCTTCACCATTCTCAGCTGCCAAATTATTGATGGTCACTCTTATTAATGTACAACAAATTATGCTTAAAACTTTGATTAAAATACACTCACATATTAAAAACTAAATCATACAAAAACTAAGGTTATCTACAAAACTCCAGTAATGCGATGTCTTCTATTTACAGGTTATAACCACAATCACAGAGGGAAGCCCTCAACAGTACTGCAGGCAAAAGAGAAAAATGTTAGCATCTTAGCATAAGTTTTGAATCAATCATCATGCTTGGATTCTCTTTTTAAAGAAATTAAGAGCTAAAGATTAAAATATATTGAATAGACTACTATTTTAATATGCTTGAAAAGGGTAGAGTGCTCACAAAATTCACTAAATATTACATTAACCAGGCTTGAAAATGGAAGAGATCTCCTGCAAAATTAAAGGAAACAAGAAAACCATATCAACAAGAAAAGTGGCTTGGAGCATGGTGGTGGGGATCGATGAGGGAGCTTTGCTGGCGTCAAGGGAAGGGGTGGGGGGGTGTCGGACAAGGGATGAGTTCAATTTAATTTAGGGACTTTATTGTGTGAGAGGGAGTAACGGTAAGGACATGGAGGATATGAATCCATGAAATAATTTTAATATTTCTCTTTTCTAATTTTTTTTAATCATTTTTTTAAGAAAAGGCCACGTCGCATTAAATTGCCCAAAAATAATAAAATAAACGGATTGAAAAAGATAAAATTACAATAGAGAGACTTGAAGGGAAGGTTCACTACACCAATTTTCAATTTTAGAAGCAGTTTATTAGAGGGGTTTTTTTAAAAACCGACTCCATAATTATGTTTTATTTTTTTTTTATTAAACTATACAACCGGTTTACAAAAACCCCCTCAAATTAAAAAAACCCTCTCTCTCTCTCTCTCTCTCTCACTTACACGCCGCCGGGTGTTGATCTTCGCCGCATCGCCGCGCTGCCGAGCACTCACTCACACGATCGCCGCCAGGCGCTAATCTTCGACGCCCCGAAGCACCGCCGCCAGTGAGTCCTAAACCCCTCAGTCTTCCCTTCATTCCCTCCGGTCTCCGGCCGATGTTGAGGCGCCGGAATTGGTTTTTCCTTTTTGCCCTTAGATTTCTAGGGTTTTTAATATACCTTTCTCGGCCTTTTTGGCTAAGATCAAGTGTAGTGATTCTAGGTTTTTAGATTATGGATAGATTTTTTTATGAATGTGGTTCTGCATTGCTTCACTGCCGTTGGACCTTCAGCACTCGCCACCGGAGCTTGATCTGAGGAAAACCTGCTGGCCATGATCGGGATCTCTCTCTCTCGAGAAATCTAAGCTTCTTTTTGAGGAATTTTTTTCAGGTTTTTCTGAAATTATTTTTGATAATTGGGGATTTTTTTCTTTTTATTTATTTTTTTATTTTTGAGAGATCTAAGCGTTTGTAGAGCCATTTTCATTTGTTTGAAAAATTTTTAGCTAGCACTTTTTGGGTGTATCTAATTATGGGGTTTTTCCTTAATTTTTTTGGGATCTTCTTTGTTGATTTTTATTTTATTTTTTTGTTTTTTTAATAGTGATTCCACTTATTTTTGATCATTTGGTTTCCATTTTTTTGGGGGAGTTGTTTAAAGTTTATCTTGTAATTGAGTGATGTAGTCCCTGATTTAGTTTTTGAAGGTCTATGCATGGACCTATTGTTAGATCTATGCTTTTTGATATGATTTTTGTAATTGAGTGATGTAGTCCCTGATTTAGTTTTTTTAATACAGACTTGATTACATTTTCTGATCCAGTTGTCAGATATACAAATTACCCATTTCTTGAATCTAATGCTAAGTACCTATTTACTATCTTGAATATGTATAATCTTTTTTAACATGCTTGGTCTTTGTTCTCCTTGCTTGTTAAAGAACTTCATTAATTTTTCAGGTTTTTTTCCCAAAATTGACATAAAGAGGTGATCATCAATCTAGACCTTAAAAGTAAATAGAATTTAGGAATAAGTGAAGAATCTAGAAGTTGGCCATTAGTTGTCAGATACAAAGATTACCCATTTCTTTAATCTAATGCTTAGTGCCAATTTACTACTTACCGTCTTGAATATGATTTAGAATTTTTTTTTAACATAGTTTGTCTCTGTTTACTATTTCTAATTGCTTATTGAATAACTTCATTAATTTTGATGGTTCCTGAAATTGTCACAAAGATATGATCATCATTCTAAACCTTAATGTAAAGGGAATTTAGCACTAGATGAAGAATCTAAAAAGCTGGCCATTATAGAAGTCATCTATGTATAAAAGGTAATTTTGGGTTCCACGTCCATCTACGTCGGAAATGCTAATAAATGAGGTGGTCCTGTAAAGGTTCTATGAGATCGGCTTTTTTTCTTTATATACAAATGTGATCAATTCTCATTGGTGGTATGTTTTTGTTTATTAAATTAATCAAGGCATCTCTAGCACTAACTGGGTTTTTAGATTTTTGTGTCTAAAGAACAAGCAATTGATCTCCATGTTCTCTTTTTTTCCTGTCTGTCAACACTTGTCATCTAGTTTTTTTGCTTGCCCTGCGATATCGTCTACAAGACTCAACATGTTTGAAGTTGAACAGATTCTATTTGACCATATGATTTTGCAACACTAGTAACAGAACAATCAAAATCTAAGTTCTCTTTTTTTGATTTGGATTTATTAAAGTGTTCTCCAATTCAACAAATTGCACAAGAACAAGTACGTGATGGATTGTAATGGTTACAATGAAGAACTTTCGCTGTTTTGCTTTTCTTTCTTTTTTTATCATGGAAGAATACTAAAGATTAATTTAAAAGGCAACAAATGTATCCAAAAGAGTGGCCTGTAAGTTGTGCAAGTGTTCTAATTCCAAGAGTGAGATTCAGATTTAATACTTATTTGAATTGAGGGTTCTAATGTGCTCTGCCCATATAATGAAAAAAATATTTCAGGATCATGGAGAGGAAAGTTTTTGGAGCGAATGACATTTTACTTGATGAAATTTTATCAGGTCTATATCTTCTCCAGCTTTTTTTATATCTCAACATCATTATTAACAATAGTCAAGCAGCAAAAATTTTTGTGAAGCTTTGGGGACTATATTGATAGATGTTATTTTTACCAATCTTATTGCAAATATTGTAGGAGATAATGTCGGCTCATTTTCTTCACCTATGGTTCTTGGAAAGGTACATACAGAAGAGAATGAGGTTCATATCCTTGCTTAACACAGAGTTGTCTTGCTTCTTTCTCGTTTCTATAATCTCCTTTGGTTGGTGTTGCTGCTGCTATCATAGATTTTTTGCTTTCTGTGTGTGTTTGTGGAGACATAGAATTCTTTATCATTGGGTTAGTAAGTGCATGTGAAACTTCAAATCACAAGTTTGGGCTATTGGCTTATGTAATTTCTATTGATTTAAAACACCTGGTCACATTGCATTTTCTATTGGGAGCTTTGAAACTTTGTAAAGCAAAAAAATAATCTTTGATAGTTGAGGGTTTTATATGAATCAGGGCCAAAGGGGTTTGAATGATAGCAATCATCGGCAGTTTTAGTAGCCCAAATACTCAGGTTTTTTTAATTAAGTTCATTCTGCTAACTTCACTATCATTTGTTGACTTGACACATTAAGGGAGTAATATCTCAATTATAGATTTTTGCTTGCAAAGTTTGTTATGGTCTCTCTCTCTCTCTCTCTATGTATTTACAAGTTTATTTCAATGCTACAAATGATAGGTCAGATGGTTGATAGCTTCTCAAATATCAAAGGTAAGCATTAGAGCACAAAATGTGTCATATGCTTTAAGAGATAACTTTGATTATGAGAAAATTCTTGTTCTCTGCCACATGTATACTTAAAAGTGAATTCTTTATAACTGATAAGCTCCTTATGATTTGAATATCCAGTTACTAATAAATAGTTGTTGGGTATACTCAATTTCCATTGTTAAATTTCAACAGTTGATGAAGAGTGTGGATCATTTCCTTCTGGAGGTGAATGTCTCCAGCAGCAAACAGAAGTAAAGGTTAGATTACTGTTGATTTCTGATATATTCCAGTTCTCATTGAGATACCAATGTACCATTTTCGGTTATAAAATTGTATTGCTAAATTTTTCCATCAATTTGTAGATTGGAGGAGAAAAAAAGAAATATAACACAATTTGTTGTCATGATTTGCGTGTTTTATCTATATAGAAATTTGTGCTGGATCTGTTTGAGTAAATTATAATTATGCTACAGCCAGTAGATCAGAAAGGTGAAAACTTACCTGTGAACAACCATCAAGTTGCAGATTTAGAAGAGATGAACATTCAAGGACAACATCTGGTTTCACCACTTGCAGGTTTGTCATGTATAGCCATAAATATTTTTTTACCATGCAGCAGTATTATATTCAAACTTCTGCTGGCTAAAAATTAAATTTAATGACAGCTAGTGAGCATTCAGATAATATTGACAGATCTTCACCACCAAATGTTAATTCAGGAGAAAATGAAAAGGTACAATTTCTCTAAATCTTCTCAGAGCCTGATTTGCATAATATGATGTTTGAGATCCCTAAATCTAAATCTTCAATGCTTTCTGAATTCACTCTTGTTCAGTTCTTTTTCTTTCACCTTTCTTATGAGTTGGAATGGGTACTCAGGTAGTGACCTGCAATACTCAAAAATTCAAGTTTTTTTAGTTGGAATGGATTTTTAATGTTTTTTTGCAGATTTTTGGAGAATTCATGGTTAAAGATCAAGAGGGTTGAAGATGAAGATACATGAAGCTTTTTTTACTTTGTGTAATTAACTTTCGAAAAAAATATTTTTGTAATGAAAGTACATAAATAGTGTAAACCTCTTATATTTTTGTTATTACTCAAAAAAACATTGCACTTTAACTCATAACATGTCAATAAAGGTCAATGAAATTGAATTTAGGATATTTTTTTGAATGTAATGAAAAAAATTTATGTTTTTTTGATTTACAGGTTCAACAAATTTATTTATTATTAATAGGAAAAAAATTAAAATTGAATTCAATAACAAATTTAGAGATGGTTATAACCACCTCTAAAAGTATAAACATGGAAGAAATTAATAGCTATAGAGGCGGTTATAACCGCCTCTTCCACTATAATTTTTTTAGAGGTGGTTACTATTCAGAATTAATGAAAAATTTAGTAGATATAGAGCGGTTATAACCACTTCTACCATTTATAATTTTTTTAGAGGTGATTATAACCGCCTCTAAAAAGCTATTAAAGAATAATGAAAACTTAGTAGTTATAGAGCGGTTATAACCGCCTCTAAAAACTATGAAGGGTAATGAAAAACTTAGTAGCTATAGAGGCGGTTATAACCGCCTCTACTCTTCTTATTAAAAACCGCTTCAGTAAATAAAACTTACCCCTAACGGTTGATAGAAACCGCTCTAAAAGTATAGAATCGAGCGATCTGAGCGGTTTAGAGCGGGTAAAAACCAACACTATATCTATAGGAGGTTATAACCGCCTCTATAAAAGCTTTGAAACCGCCTCAAAAACACTTTTTTTAGTGTAGTGGTTTCAAATAATATAGGGCCATTGACATAATTAAACCTTCACTAAAAATATTTTTTTCTTTAATTTATTTTTTTATAGAAAAAAAGCTTTCATTCAATATCTCTAAATATGCAATGGCATAAGGTTGAACTTTAATTTAAAAATAATAGAAAACATTATTTTTTTGGTAAATTTAATAAATTACATAAATCATTGCAACAAATTTTTAGAATATGTAAATGTAAAAAAACCTCGCATATATATATATAGATAATATTAATTAATTAAATATTATTTTTGAACAAAGGATAATGGTACTACTTCTAGGTTTTATAAAGTGAGTTTAAAGTATAAGGAATTGTTGAAGAGAATTTTTTTTTTAGTCTTTATATATAAAGAAATGATACGCAACGGATTTCTTTATTGAAATTTTTTACTAAAATCCTGTTAAATTATGAAAACTAATAAAATAATCACTCATTATATATTCCACTTTCCGAATATTTTGCTTCTGCAGAAATGAACACAAGAGATGTCAATTAATTTATATTTCCGTTACTTCAGGGAATTAGGATTTCTATCCCAATTAACCATTTAAGCCATCTTTCTGCAAATGAACATGCACTTACACAAAAGGAAGAGGAGAAGAAGAAAAACAAGATTAAAAAGAAGTGGATGAACAACAATAATAAAGAAAAGAATATGAATAAAAAGAAAAGAACCAAGTGGAAGGGAAACAAAATAAGAAAAATAAAAAATGAGTAATTTGGGCATAAAAAGTCAATAAGGAGGAGAAAGTCAATTACAAAGAGTTCTGTTGAGAGCTCAAGAAAAGAGAGAGAGAGCCATAAGTACCAGAAACGAGTATAAGACCATGCAACTTCTCAGTTTTAATAAGTTATTTTCCCTTATTTATTTATAATTTGTACCTTATATGAAAATGATGGTTCCGGTGGGGATGTGATGTGCTAAGTTCACTCAAAAACTCATTCAAGATCAAACACTCACACACAATCAAAGCAAGATAAAGGAGACAAGTAAATTGGTAACCCAGTTCGGCACAACCTTACCTACATCTGGGGGGCCAGGCCCGGAGAAACAATCCACTAGAAAAGGTATAGGAACAAGGAGTACAACACTCACTCACTCTCTCAATACAAAAAATATCCTCTCAAGATTGCCCGACGGCCACACTCTCAACTCTCACCGAAGAGTCTCTCACTGGTTGGCTCATCCTAAATCTTCAAGAAGGATCTCTTATATAGACGCACCGACGTCTAATAAAGTTACCTCTTTTAGAATTCTCCGCGGCTTCCTAACTTGGACACATTTCAAAGTTAGATGTTGCAACACCCAGTTGCAACATGGCCCATCTTACTGAACATGACTGAGTTCTAGCCAAATGCACCTGAATCTGCGACCTTCAACCTCCCGGTTTTTTCAGTCCGCCTCGTAGTAGTTGACTCGACCAGAGCTCCTCCTGCCTGCAGCTGCATCCTTCCTCAGGTCACTTCAGTAGGTCTCCCTCTCCCAAGGGACGTGCCCACCAAGGCACACGCGACCATCTCACCAAAGATAGCCACCGAAGATCTCCCGATTTTCTTTCCAAACGTGGCCCAAGTTTGGTCTTCCCAAATGATCTTCGTTTGACTCATGGAAATATTGTTACTAAACTTGATCTCATCTTCATCCAAATTTAGTCTTCAATATCTCCAAGCATGATCTTCAATCATCCATGCTTGGATCTCCAAATCTCTAATCATATCTTATGCAATCTTCAATCAATCTCCTCATATGACTAGTCTCCATGAATAGTTCCGCCCATAGATAGCTCTTGGATATTCTTTGAAATTGAGTTGCTAAATATGGTCTTGATAATCTCCTTGGCATGTCTTTACCTTATTTAGTTTGTGTCTTCAAAGAGCTTCACACCAAACTAAACCTTATGCCTTCTAATAGCTTCATACCAAGTTTAACTTGTGTCTTCTAATAGCTTCATATAATCTTCATGATCTTGAATTTTTGCCAATAATAGAATATTCCTCTCTCTTCAAATAGATCTTTCTAAAAAAGAGCTCTATCAAAGATATGAATAATCATCCCAGATCTCACAAGGATAGATAATCATACCTAAAATAAAACTTACCTTTCTTGAAGAGATCCTATAGTTTTGATGCACTTACCAAAAAAATAGTTTATCATCACATGATTGTATTGGGAGGAATATCTACTAAATAAAAGTCTTCAACCTTGATCTTCATAAAATCTCCACCTAGATCTTCATCACATGTCATGACCTCATCGTTTGCCACATCATCATCCTAGTCACCTTTTTTTTCGATGAGTCATTTCTAGCCACGTCATCATCCTCATGCCATGTCACCACTTGGCTTGTCATATAATGCCAATCTTCGTCTTCAGACTTAACAGAAAACCTTAAAATAAAAGTGGGTAATTGATTGGTGACTGTATCCTCTTTACATGTGTATGTATATATGTTTAATGCCAAAAAAAACCAAAAGTGTTTAGTTTTGAAGAGCTAGGTAAAAAGTCACTATTTATTTGAATTTTTTCATCATTCTATGTCCATAAAAATATAAAGAAATATTTTGGACTAGAATTATGTAGAAATGTTTAGAATAAAAAAAATATTTAATATGCATTGTTTTATATTTTTCTAAAAAAACATCTTTATTCTAGACTTCTAGACTTTTATTTTTTTATATGGCGTATTGAGCTTGAAGTATACAACCCATGTTTTATTGTCATTAGCCTAATCCACCAAATACTTGGCCCATTTAAGCCCAATAAAAACAACTATAAGTAGACGTGGCCATTTTGAACCGAAACCGTGGAAATGAACCAGAACTGAACCGTCAAAAACCAAACCGGGACCGGCAAAACGGTAACCATCCAAAAACCGGAACCTAAACCTTCATACAAGGTTCAGTTCCAATTTCAGAATTTGAAAACCATGGAACCTGCGGTTCAACCTCCGGTTCAAGTTAAATCAAAATATCATATATATATATATAATGTCATGAATGATTAGGTTTTTATTTTGTTAATATCATTAATTAGTAATTAATTAAGCAATTACATGTTTAAAGATATTTTAAATAAATAATTAAAAATATTAACCAAATTGATTATTGATTAGGTTTGATTTTGAACACTTGATTAGCCGATTTTGATTAGGTCTGATTTAAGACATTCGTCCGACTTATATGTACTGTATAACTGTGCCATGCCAAACTAAGTCACTCGTGAAAGAAGATAAGTTATAATTAATTGATTATGCCACAAATTATTAGTAACAAATTAAATATGAATTTATTAAAACAATTTAATTAATGAGGAATACTTAAAAGTTAAAAGAGCTAGCCTTAATAGAGATCAATCTCAATTTTTAACACTAATTGAATTGCTTGTTTACATTGTCTTTGAAATAGTACGATCAAGTCATCAAGAGCATTTATAAGAAACCAAACTCTGTGGCCTTGACTTATAGCATGTTAGACATTTGCAAGAAGACGTATTAACTATTAAGTATTAACAATATAAATGATTGGAGGGTAGAGAACTTAATATGATATATATAACTAGTCTGTTTAATATATATGAGTGAGCAAATTTAATTGTAAACTATATTTTTGTTTTTTTATTAAATGAATAGATCATGAATTTATATAAAATAAACATGAATATATATATCAATTTGCCTGATTTTGTTGATGATTTAAAGATACATTTATATATATTCCAATATATAGATAAAACTCCCAAGATTTTCAATTTGTAAACCATGCAACTTATATCTAGAAACCAAAAAAAAAATTAATTAATTAATTAAAATAAAATAAAAATAATTCTTAGAGAAAAACAAATAACATATGTGGACATTAAAAATAATAACAACAAAATAAATGAAACATTGAAACCTTGGATATACCGTATAGTGTATACCTACTTGGCTACTAGCCTACTACCATTAATATTAATGCAAAGTGCTTAAGCTTAGCTAGCTCTTTGATTGCACAAATGACAACATTCTAACCTAACATACCAGTGTGCAACGGTCCGAGTCTAATGAACACTTGAACAGTTGAACTTGAACCAATTACTGAATTGGGTTTGAAACTTTGATAGTTTGATTAGCTGATTAGGTTTTTACTTTTTATTTTGTTCTTTCTTAGGGCCCGTTTGGTACTTTGCAGGGAAACACTTTTCCTGTAAATAATTTCCTTGCAAAGTTTTTCCCTGTAAAGTAACAATATAGTGTTTGGTATGCACTTTGAATATTATAATTGAAATACATACAAAATGAATTCCTTGTTTGGTATGAATAAGCTTATCATGTAAAGTTATGATTATTCTCAATTTTACCCTTTAATAATAATAAAATAAAATAAAACCATACTTTAAATACATGTTTAATTTTCACATTAATCAATGGTTTATATATAAATAAATTAAAAAGCTGCTTATATACCTCGCAAAAGTAGGTATTTAACTAATGCTCTTCTATTATGAGAAATTTGATTACCTGAACTTGATTATCCATGAGATACGCTTCCCATATGAATTCTTAAAAATATTATAGGATTTACCGATAGAGATTGTCTTATCCTAGGGTTTTGAAAAGGAAGAAGCGGTGAGGAGTTATTCACTATATATAGCTAGGGTTCTTAAAAGGAAGATAGGACAAAAGAGAAAAAATTTTATTTTACAAAAGGGTAACTTTGGAATTTTTACATGTCTCATATTTTTCCAACCATGATGTAATCCGTTTCACACCCCCTCCCCTCGTGAATCCTTTTTCCCACGATCAATGGGAAAGTAATTGCAAGTTGACCATTACTTTTACATAGTTTTTTTCCCAACAAAACACATGAAAACGTTTCACAACCTTAACTTGCCAAAGAAAGTTGTTACTTTTCCTCATACCAAATGACCTCTTAGTCTCTTTTTGGCCTCTCAAAAACCGGAAAACCCTAAATCCATCTCCTAGAGTGGCGGCGTGGCGGAAATAAGGGGCGGAGCCGTGGAGATGGTGGAGGCTTGGAGTCGTGGAGGAGGTGGGGAGAAAGAGGAGGAGAAGCGAGGGATGCAAGGGTTTTTTTGTAGATTTTTCGGAGAAAACAAAGGCTTTTTGTGGTTTTTAGGAGTTTGGTGATGATGAGCCCTCGCCTCATGATTTGATCTCTTTCCCCTTTTCGGTTTGATTTCTAGATTTGTAATGCTGGAATCTAGTGGAAGTTTTGAGCTTTTTCTAGCTTTTTTTTATAATCTCTTTTCTTTTTTTGTTAGTGGAGGTTATCATCATCTATGTTTTGATAATCTCTCTCTTTGGATCTTGTCTGTTAATTAGAGATTTACTTACGATTGGTAGTGAATTGAATTGGTGAGTTTTGTCAGTGTTCTTAGCTGATAGTTCTTGGTTGGATTGTCTGTTAAAAAACCTGAACTTGAACCATTGAATTGAACCACTATAATCAGAACTAGAATAGAACCGAAACCGAATGCAGACCGGAACCCGAATGTGGATATGATGTGTCTGTTTCGAGAAAAAAATGTGTCGTAATTTTTTTAGTGCTTCAGGTGATTCAGTATTGGCAGTTAAAAGAAACAGTTATAATCTATATTCTATAGATTTTTATTCAAGTGTGGAGCAGGTGAATTTGATTAGTCAAGCAGCAAATGTGTCTTTATTATGGCATAGAAGGTATGGACATTTATATTTTCAAGGTCTGAAATGTTTAAATCAGCAGAAGTTTGTAGTGGGTTTGCCAAGAATAAAGCATGTATCTTGTTGTGAAGATTGTTCATATGGGAAGCAGTCCAGATTACCATTTTCATCAGGAAAATCATGGAGGGCAAAACAGAAACTACATCTTGTGCATGCAGATGTCTGTGGACCAATGCAGACTGAATCTCATGGTTGAGTATGGAATCTCATATGATCCTCTGCTACCCACATACCTTGCAGAATGTGGGGATAAGTATGTTGCCTCCACACTTCTAAAGTCTCCTGAGCTCTTCAAGCGTATCCCCTTCTACAGATAAATGTCATATGGGACATTGATAGACTGCAATGCTAGGCCTTATGGGATGAGTTCGCCTCTATGTTTGCTAAAAAAGGGTCTTGACAAATTTAAAGCGCTAAGCATGAAAGATGGACTTTGGCACGAACTCGAAGAACCGTCGATTGTCTGAGAGGACATACTACAACTTATAATTTAGGGCATTACCCTTACCGCAGACAAAGAGATGTCGAGGAGGCTTCTTCCTAGTAATTTCATTCTATCATTGAATTTTTTCCTCCATGATGGATCAATCCAAAAATATAACCTTCAGCATCTGTTAGTCCCTTTTTTCTGGGTCATATTGTATTTTATTCACCTTTGATTTCCAAGAAAAGAAAGAAACCAGCAAGCCAGCTAGCCCCCCGACAACTAGAGTGTAAGCAGATGCAGCAATAAAAACTAGACTAGATAGGCTAGCACAAAACATCGAGGTGATAGCTTGAGGCTTAGCAGCCTAATCTGACTGAGTTGTATGTAGGATAAGATGGAAGACTCAATAGAACGGGATCCTCATGTCCACAATGGAGCTTCGCCTTGACTACAAAGTTTAGGTTGCTTCACTCACGTGGCTTCGCGTTATGGATACAGAATAGTTGGATGGAGTCTCTCTCAGTCAATTAGTCTAGCCTCCCTTCCAAGTCAGATTTTTTCCGGAATTCTTTCTTGTCAAGTTAAAATGGAGATTTAAAAAAGGTTGGAACTCTTTTCTTTGAACATGATGTTTTTTGGGGAGTCGGCATCCATTATGTGGAAGTTGGGTCACATCGTGGATGTACATAATTTGAGATTGATCTCCTACTCCTTCACACGAAAACCTTCTCTCCAGACTCAAGATCACTTTATTCTTTTTTTCCTGAAATAAGTAGATCCTTTCACTTTCATGACAACCCGACTTCAAACCCATCTTTCTAGGGGATCGTCCGACATGTTCCGTAGTTGCTTCAACAGCATACCGAGAAAGATGAGACCGCCCTTTTTTTCCTCCAAACAACCTGCTGGAGGCCCCAATTTTCTTATTCCCCCTAGCATTTGTCACGGTCAAAAAGGTCTTATTTTTTATTAGTAAGACACGGACAAAATTTGTGTTCTTTTTTCATGAACATTGCTCATCTTCCTCGGAGATGCTCGTACATAGTTCATGGATTTGAAACTACCCCCACCCGCACCCGCAAGCCTAAGCCCTCTCAGTCTCGGCCCTTGTTTTTTCTTGGGGCATACTATGTGAAAAGTGTTGAGAAAGCATTTGCTCTTCGTAGCGCTCTCACTCATCAGTTGCTTCTGGCATTCATGTTATTTCTGTTTTGTTTTTCTTCATTACTTGACTAAGCATAGAGGGCTTAGCACCCTGGCTTTACTTGAAAGCACCTCTTCTTTCTTCCTCTCTTGGTGGTGAGATTCAAACCCTTCCACAACCCCTTACGCGATGATGACAACTGGGGGCTACCCATACGAGAACTTAGCTGAGCTATGAATCAAGCTTTCATCACAGTAGACAAACGGGCCGCCTTCATAAGATTAGGGCAGCTGCTACTATTCCGATCCAATACCACTCTGATCTTCAAGCTCTAATCTTTATCTACGTCATTTCTCTTTACGCAAAATGAAAATAGAGATTGTCACAATCTAATGTTGGGTATCGTAGAAAAGAACCTTATATGTAAGTATTTGTTCATTTGTGATTTATTAAAAGAGTTTTTTCTTTATTGGGATTTTCTTCCTGCGCTAACTTTATATACCGTAGCGTATCTATTGTTATTCTCCTACGTAGGGTCTCTTCTTAGAGTAGCGCAATCGTCCCTACCCATGGACATCAGATTAGAATTTCACACCTATACAATTACTATAAGAGGCCATCGGCACCACGCAGTCCGAGGACATACAGCAAGAGAACGGCATTGGATAGAGTTGTCCATCCTTCTGGGATTTTCCTAATGGTGCCACTACCTGGTGAAAAATCTGAGAGCTGATCGACCCTCTAGTAAAAACTAGAGACAGACTCAAGTATAAGTGATCACACTTATACTCGAAAGAGGAGGGGACTTCCTTTTTAGGTATAAATGATCACACTTTTACTCTAAAGGGGGACTTTTAGAGGAGGGGACTTATCTCTCAGTGTTCTTGGCTGATAATTCTTGGTTGGATGTCTGTTAAAAAACCTGAACTTGAACCGTTGAACCGAACTGCCAGAACTGGAACCGAAACCGAACCGGAACTAAATGTGGATATGATGTGCTGTTTCAGAAAAATGTGTGCAGAATTGTCAATGCTTCAGGTGATTCAGTATTGGCAGTTAAAAGAAACAGTAATAATCTATATCCTATAGATTTTTCTTCAAGTGTAAAGCAGGTGAATTTAATTAGTCAAGCAGCAAATGTGTCTTTATTATGGCATAGAAGGTATGGACATTTACATTTTTAAGGTCTGAAATGTTTAAATTAGCAGAAGTTTGTAGTGGGTTTGCCAAGAATAAAGCCTGTATCTTGTTGTGAAGATTATGCATATGGGAAGTAGTCAAGATTACCATTTTCATCAGGAAAATCATGGAGAGCAAAATAGAAACTACATCTTGTGCATGCAGATGTCTGTGGACCAATGCAGACCAAATCTCATGGTGGCAGTAAGTATTTTTTTTGTTATTCGTGGATGATTTTACTAGAATGAGTTGGGTGTATCCACTTAAGCATAAGCATGAAGTGTTTTCTTGTTTCAAACGATTCCTAGCTTTTGTGGAGAGACAATTAGGTCAGAAATTGAAAATTCTGAGAACTGATAGAGGTGGAGAGTTTGTTTCTAAAGAGTTTGATGGTTTCTGTTTAAATCATGGAATTAAACATGAGTTAACTGTTCCTTACACCCCTCAGCAAAATGGAGTTATTGAGAGAAAAAATAGAACACTTATGGAGAAAGCTAGGAGTATGTTAAACACAAGTAATTTGCCAAATGAATTTTGGGTTGAAGCTATTGTTACTGCAATTCATCTTTCTAATATTTCTCCTACACAAGCAGTATTGGATATGACACTATATGAAGCATGGTTTAATGTAAAGCCAAAGGTGAATTATTTGAGAGTATTTGGGTGCATAGTATATACCCATTTGCCTGCTCAACATCTCCAGAAGTTAGATAAAAGGGCTTACAAAGGTATTTTTGTTGGGTATTGTTCTAATACTAAAGGGTACAGAATTTATGTTCCTGAAACTAGAAAGCTTATTGTTAGCAGAGATGTAGAATTTTCTGAGACTGAATTTTGGCAGTGGAATGAAAGCAAATTAGTTGGGAAGGCAATTGTGTTACCTGGTTTAAAACTTCCACTGAGATCTACAGCAAGGTCTGAATCTGAACACTCAAAAAATGCAACAGTCAAAAGTAGTAGAAATGGCAGTAGTTCTAATGGCAATGGCGGTTCACCAATTGGACAATCTGAGAATTCTAGTGGAGCAAGTGTGGATGAATCACCCATACAGAAGGCCAGAGCACTGAAAGACATCTATGAGTGTTGCACTTTTGCATTGGTTGTTACAGACTCAGGAACTTATGAAGAGGCAGTAAACTCAGTGAATTGGAGAAATGCAATGGCAGAAGAATTAATAGCAATAGACAAGAATCAAACTTGGAGTCTATGTGAGCTACCAAAAGGGAGAAAAGTAATTGGAGTAAAATGGGTATATAGAACCAAATATACACCTGATGGTGAGATTCAAAAATACAAAGCCAGATTGGTTGCAAAGGGTTATGTACAAGAATATGGTGTAGATTATGATGAGATTTTTGCACCAGTTGCAAGAATGGAAGTTGTGAGATTGCTCTTGGCATTAGCAACTACAAATAATTGGTTAGTCTACCAGTTGGATGTGAAATCAGCTTTTTTGAATGGTGAATTACAAGAAGAAGTATTTGTTGAATAGCCTAGCGGGTTTTAAAATTGCAGGGAAAGAAACCTATGTTTATAGGCTACACAAAGCCTTATATGGCCTGAAACAGGCACCTAGAGCTTGGTATGGAAGGATAGATGAGTATTTTCTGCGAAAAGGTTTTGACAGAAATTCCAATGAACATACTTTGTATAAAAAGGTTGTTGGTGAAGGGCAATTTCTATTGGTGTGCATTTGTGTGGATGACTTAATTTGTATGGGACCATCTACAAGGATGATTGAATACTTTAAACAAAATATGAAGAAGATGTTTGAGATGAGTGACTTGGGACTTATGTCTTTTTTTGGGGCCTTGAAGTGAAGCAGGATCAAGAAGGTATACACATTTGTCAAAGAAAATATGTGCAGGATTTGTTGCAAACAATTTCATCAATTGCAGTACTATAAGTCTGTTCTTACTCCTTTCAAATCTGATTACAAACTATATGCAAAAGAGAAGAAGAATGAAAAGCTAGTGAATGTGACAAAATACAGAAAATTGATTGGCAAGTTGATGTATATGACACATACAAGGCCTAATATAGCTTTTCATGTGAGTTTTCTAAGTAGATTTATGCAGAAAACTTCTAAGATGGCTTTTGGAGCTGCAAAACACATTTTAAGATACTTGGCTGGTACCATGGATTATGGAATCTTCTTCAAGAGAAATGTGAAAGGTTCTCTGGTTGGTTTTTTTGATAGTGATTGGGGTGGTAGTGTAAAGGAGAGGAAGAATACTACAGGTGTAGTTTATTTATATGGAACATGTGCTATTTCATGGATTGCAAAGAAACAGGAGATTGTTGCTTTGTCATCAACTGAAGTTGAGAATATTGCATTGTGTGCTGCATGGTGTCAAGGAGCTTGGTTACTTCGAATGTTACAGGATTGTGAATTGACACAAGTAGGACCAATTGACATTTTTTGTGATAACAAATCATGTATAGCAGTGGCCAAAAATCTATTTATGCACGATAGGACAAAGCACATTGATATCAAGTATTATTTCATCAGAGAATTGGTGTCAAAGCAAACTGTGAAGCTTCAATTTTGCAGATCAAATGATCAGTTAGCTGATTTATTTACTAAAGGTATAGATGCAAGAAAGCAAATTAAATTTCATGAAGATCTTAGTGTTTTCAGTCTTCAATCAAGGGGAAGCTGTTAGTGTTTGATTGAAGTATGTCAGTGTTGTTGATAGGAAGAAAAGACTTTGTTGCTATGAAGCTTGACAGAGATTTCAGAGTTTTCAGAATGAAATGTGATGAAAGGGCATAGTTATCTTTTCAGGTATTCAAAAGGTTGTTAAAGTTGTTAGGTTTTGGCTAGAAACAAATCAAGGGCTTAGATTAAAATGATCAAAGGAAGTGTGTAAGTTCTAGGCAGCTTGATAGAGAAGCAAATTAAAGAGATCAACGGCTAAGATGAGTTAATCAAGTGATGAAGGTTAGTTCGAGGCAAGTGGAGCTAAAGCGGTCGAATAAGCTGGGTGAAGACGCGTGTTATGTGACTCAACGGGTTCATTTCTTTTTGGTTACCAAAGTTTCTATGTAATATATAGAAGTTGTGTTTGTTAAGAGTAGAGAGAGTTCTTTACTGTTTTTTCTTTTTTTCTTGAGTTCTTGAAATTTGTATGAATTATCCTGAATGATAGAATGAGTTTTAGCCCTTGATATAAATAAGAAATTTGTTCTGTGTGTGATTATCTATCTATCTAGTGATTATCAGAAATGACCATAGGAATGTTTGAAAAAAAACTTATATAAGCTAAGCTCTTGACCATGGAACAGAAAGGATAAGCGCTCAAAGCTACTGATTGTGAGACATGTCTCAATTCACTCCTGTGTTCAGAAATTCTCCTTTTTAATAAAAAAATAATAGTTCTTGCGATGTCTATGCTTTTAAGTAAATTATGCTTTTAGTCTTGTCAAAGCTTTTTTTTTTGAAAAGAAGAGCTGCAAGAACTAGCTACATCCATTATCCGGTTGAGCAATTTGAGTCCTCTATGAAAGAGAAATAATTCGGGGTTCATACGGGCATGTTGCGCTAGTGGATCAACCAACTAGTTAAGTTTCCGGTTGATAACCTCCATCCTGACTTCCAGAGAGTATGATAACAATCTCCTTACTTCATTAAGATCATGGTCTAGGCTCCAGGAGATAGAATGGTCTTCATTCTTTAGAAGGTCCATAATAGTAATACAATCTATGAAAATGATGTTAGGATGTATACTCCTGCTAAAACATTCTTGCAACACCAAATAAATAGCTGTAATTTCTGGTTGAATATTGGACTCCACTATACTCGAAGATGATCTTGCCAAAAGAATTTAATTGATGTTAGTAATTATGGTAAACCCAAATCCACTGAGTCCAAACATCAGACCAAGAGGCACTACAGAAGATTAAGATACAATTCTGATTATAGAAAGAAGAAAGACACTCCCTGAAGGTTGATTGAGATCTGGATGTATAATTGTCCACCTCTATAGTAGCTTGTTGAGAAAACCTTGTAAAATTTGGTTGCGCTTTATTGAAGATCAAGTCATACATGCCTTTCCAAATCCTCCAAGCACAAAAGGCTATGAGGGCTTTACAATACCTATGAGCCCCAACTCCTAGTAAGCCATTCACCACTAGAAAAACCTTCATTGTAATCCAAATTAATATCAACATATGTGGCAAACAAACTCTAGCAAGCTCTAAACAGCATAGTCAACAGTTTCCAATTCCAGTTCACAAAATGTACAATATAGCATTGGACCGATGTTGAGATTATAATAGAAGGAGAATGTAGGAGTCCTACCTTGTAATAACCTTCAAAAGAAAAACTTTGACTCTAGAAGCATCTCCACATGATATGCTAGCTATTCCAACTTAGATTATCACCCATTGAATATTGATTAAAAAAATTATAAACAACATTGGGGATTCTACCAGAGGAAATTTTTGGCATCCAACCCGGTGATTACCTAGAACCCTCCTCAATTGACTCCAATTTGGGGAATTGTCCAAAACAAAATTAGCAAAATTTAAAGAATCCACAAGATCAAAATCCATATTTATGAAGGAGGATTTCAAAGCTAGAGGAAAATCAAACAACCAAGGTCTTTTCCAAAAATATATCCTCAAAGGATTACAGACATTAATTCAAATATGAGATTTAAGGAGATCACTAGTTTACATAGAGTTTTGAAAAACTAGGAAGAAGGCACATTCGGAGGATTGGCCCAAATATATATTAACATCCACATATTTAAGATGAATAATGTCAACCCAGATTTTGTTCATAAAATTGAAAAGAGCTTATAACATTCTTAGTCATAAGAGCTATGCTTGCCAATATAGTAATTGCCCGTCCTAAGGAATGGATACTACTTTTATAGCCACCCCTACCCAATAAGAAATTCCTAGCCAGCTTGGAGATCTCATCCAAAATATATTCTGGAATAGAGTAACAAAACAAAATATAATTTGGGCTTGAAAAAAGAGTGCTAAAAATGAGCATAGCCGTATTAACTAAGAATATATTAATTGGAAAGCGACACTGATTAATAGTGAGCCTCTTGGGAGAGATGAGAAACCCTAAGGGCCGGGTCAGTTTGATTCGTTCATAAGAACAACAAATGGTTGAAGTACAGTACATATGTTTGTGCTATTTGATGTTTGATGTTTATTGGACATCACAATTTTTTTTTGTTGTTTGGTGTTTGATTTACAAAAGTATAGAACTAAAATTTGTAAATTTACTATAATGCCTTTTTACTGTTCTATATTTGTTTTACAATATAAGAATGTTTAACACAATATTTTATGAAAATCTAAAGATTTGATCCAAACAAACCACAATTTTTATTAGAAAATAAATCTCATCTTCATTTAAAAAGAACAAAAAAAACCTAATTACATCAATTTGAATTCAAAAGGGACCAAAAGGATATCATATAACCTTTTTGGAGTAATCATTTTTGTGTATATTGTAGCCAATGGACAACCGTGCAACATTGGCATTGTCTGCTTCGGCAATCACCACATTGAAGAAGGGAAGGAAGTTCATTTTGACCTAGTGAAACCTAATCCCCTTTCAAATATATTAATATAATTATTAATTTTAAGCAAAGGCAATATGATCTTTAAGTTGTCATGTACTTCAATAGGATTTTTGTACTTGTGCTTTTTGGTGGTACAAAAAAATTAGGCGATTGTATTGTACTCAATCATGCTCCTATTTCCCGAATTTTATTTGGATTGTACTCCCATCCTTCACCCTTCGTGATTAGGCGGTTGTGTTGTACAAAAAAAAATTGGGCAGTTGTGTTGTACAAAAAAATCATGCTCCAATTTCCTTGATTTTATTTGGATTGTACTCCCATCCTTCGCCCTTCGTGATACCCATAAATAAAATGGACAACCCCCCTTACAGATAGCTTTACACCTTTTCTTGGAATTGGGCTTAAATGCCAATACATACCTATTCTTTATCCCATAGCTCTTAATAACATCTTTAAATTGTTTGAAGCTTCTAAATTTCATTCCTATTTTGAATTGAGGATTTTTCATGTCACATTCTTTATTGAAGTCTAAGTATTTAGGCTTTCTTGCTACTAATTCATCTTCATCTGTTGATTAGCAGGAATCCAAGTCATTAGATTTAGCTAGTCTGACTCAATATGCACCCCGCTAGTGTGTTCATGAGGTTCTTTTTCCATATGAACCATATCCCTAATTGTTTCAGTGGCCTCCATAGGTTTTTCTTCGAACTCATCACTGAAACTATAATCGGAATCATGCATATCCCTATCTTCTCCATTATTTTCCTTTTACCATCCATTCCAATAAGTGTATCTTCTAGATTAATTTCTTCTTCTTCTACATCTTCTGCTTCCTCTGATTTCTTTGATTCCTCTTCCTCCACATTGTCTACTTTGGCATCAATATTCTGGCATATTCTACTACCCTTTGTATTGACTCCACTGGATCCATCTTGATCACTAACACCATATCCACTCCTAATGAACACACAGACCTTCTTATTCGAATCTACTGCCATGGCCATATTAAGTGCATCTAGGTCATTTTTAATTTCTCTTAATCCTTTGGTTCCATTATTTACATCCAGCCACCATATGATGCAACATTATACATCTAACATAAGACTCATACCCATCGATAACAATTCAACTTTTGAAATTTGATCTGCACAATAATAATCCACAAAGCCAACCAGCTCTTCTACACCCCCTATTGTGTAATGCAACTTAATGGTAAACAGCTCTGTTGTTAGTACTGAAATAAAACATACAAGGTTTATAGTTATTGTTTTGTCCTAATTGTAAAGGCAACAATCACAATTTTAAACACCAATCCCTAAAACTAACTCACATGCCTCTTAGGTGGCGTTTGGTTCGCGGTAATGTGAAAACATTACCGAGAATTTGGTGGTAATGTGTTCAGATTACCATATTTGGTTACTGTAGCAGTGGTAATGTTGATGGTGATGTAAAATTACCAACAGTGAAATATTACCAAATAAGATGGTAATGTCATTACCACCAAAAAAATAGGTATCCATCCAGGATTACCAAGTTGGTGGTAATGTGTAATGTTTTTTTCGAATTATGCCCCCACTCATTTAATCTATTTTCTTATTACATTCCCTAGTTTTTATTTTACCTTATTATTTTTTTATATTATAATTTAATTATTTATTTATCTAAATACTTTAAATTATATTTTTTTAAAAAAATTTTATACGTAGGGGGTATTTTTGGTAAATACAAAGGTATTTTTAAAAAAATTATGAAAAATTTTTTTGATATTAAAACTTAATTATTTATTTATCTAAATACTTTAAATTAAGTTTTTTTCAAATTTTTTTATATGTAGGGGTATTTTTGGTAAATACAGTGTATTTTTAAACAATTGTAATAATTTTTTTAATATTATAATTTAATTATTTATTTATCTAAATACTTTAAATTATATTTTTTTAAAAATTTTTATACATAGAGTTATTTTTCAGTAAATACAAAGGTATTTTTAAAAAAATTGTGAAAAAAATAATTTTTTTAATGTTATAATTTAATTATTTATTTATCTAAATATTTTAAATTATATTTTTTTACAATTTTATTTGTAAGGGTATTTTGGTAAATTTGACATATTACTGATGTGATTACCATGACTAACCAAACATGGTAATGAAAGATTACCGAGTAATATAAATTCTCAACCAAAACATGGTAATCTCACATTACTACAACATTCCCGGGACATATAACATTCCCGATCACATTACTGCAGTAATCTCATTGCCATGGTAATATATCATTCTTGTGAACCAAACGCCCCTTAAGGTTCTGACATTGTAGTTGAACGTAAAAAACAAAACAAAACAAAAAAATATATAAAAAAATAACCTATAGCCAAAAATACTGTTGCACTTATATTTTCCATTACAATGCAAACATGTTCTCAATATTGCTGCACTTATATGTTCTAGTATGATACAAACTCAAGAAGGAGATATCTGATGGTGAGCACAAGACACACTAAAAAGCAAGCACGTGACTCCCGGCCGCAAGTGCATAGGTCGTCAAGTAAAAAACTTCCCGCGCAAGCACGAAAGGGTCGTACTCCTTATGGCCCAAGATCTGCTATTACTTCAACCTAAGTATCACTATCTATTCTACTAAACTGAGGTTGTTGTATCAAACACAAATACAAAAATAAATAAAAGAAAGAACTATAAACAAAATGGACTAAGGCACACCATGTAAGCGATCTAAAAGGCAAGTTGCAATGAGCACAAGAGGCGTCAAACGAGGATCCCCTCGCGAGAAGAACAAGTAAGGATGAATTTTGGACTTTAAATGCAATGTTGGCTAGGTCTGATCCACTAGACTCAGGAGTCAACTACTCTGGAACCTCCGCAATGTAGCCTTAATCCAATACAGGTTCCTCCATCTGGAAGATACCCCTACGATGTCTTTGGGAACAAGGAGTCTTGGTTAAGGTAATTCAAATGTTCGCTCTCGGCTAGAACTACCCTAATGTCCACAGGAAGCTACCGGCACCCAGAACCTCCGGTGTACAGGTACATTGAATTCCCCTTTAATCATTGTGTAACCTAATATATGCAAGCATCCCTTTATACATATACAATTCATGAATCAAAATCTATGGAATCCATCCATTGAAGGTTGAACATCAAAACAATAAATTGAAATCAAACAAACATGCCAACATTCAATTAACAAAAGAAATCATCATCCTTACAAGTTCTTCTCCCAAGGTTCACTGGATGTCCGATGGCCTTGGGAATCTAGTTCCACATCATAAGGACAATATTCATAAATAAAATAATACAAAAGCTCATAATCAACTCCCCTAGGATGTAGGCTAGAAGGTGGTGACAAGAGCTCGTCGGATCCACACCGTCGAACTCCTCGATGTTCTTACTTGAGTGTGGCCTTCTCCCTCCCAAGTTCTTGCTCTTCAAATAGTCTTCCAAAACCCCTTCTCCGTGCAATGAACTACTCCGGTGATGGTGGTGGAGAATGATGGAGATGATGGTGGAGAAGAGTGGAAGAGATGGTGGCCAAAGACCTACTCCAAAAAGCCCTACGCTTTCTTTTATAACCTCAAACAAGTGTTTTGCCTGTGTGTGTGCGGGCTGGTGTGCAGTCGCACACCTCTCTACCTCCTCTGTATAACCGCACAAGGGGTCTCACACTGCTATAGTGATTATACTACAATGCTTCTACTGCAAAAATAACCACTGTTGTAGTACTCAATGTCTGAAAATCCACTCTTCTTGTCCGGAGCCTGAGGATGTGTGCGAGCTTCGATAAATTCTTCAATTTGTGCCAAAACGAAGCTCGTTCATGCTCTAGATGATCCTCCGATGCCCTGAAATAATAATAACAAATAAAAAGCGTAAAGGGCACCGGAGTCATAGAAATATGCATGAAAGGGCATAAAATATATATAATAAAAGTGATGTATTTAGACATTTATCAATATCATTAGAAATTCATCTGCATTGGAAGAATTATGAGCATTAAAAGAAACCAATATATCTCCAGATGAAATGCCAACAGTATGTCTCAGCTAATCGATGTTTATATACAATAAAAATAATTCATTTATGTACCATAAAACATTTTTCAGGTTCTAGTCCACCTAAGACCACAAGCATTCACACATGTTATATTCCACATATGAGAGTATCCCACATATTATATCTGACTGGTGTTCCATCTAACAACAATTCACAATCTAACATTTGGACAACATCCACATTTTGTACAACATCCACATCTAACACCAAACAACAAACCCTAACTCCTAATCTATATTGGAATGTAATGCTACAAAACTAACTAAGAAAAAAACTAGAAGTAAAGCTGGAGTTTCCTTACAATACTTTGGTGCTTCTCCCCTGCTTGTCGAATCTCCTAATTGCTCGTCATCGTGCGCAATTTGTTGTTTCCTTTCACACATGAAGACAACTATTCTTTCCTTCCGATCACCAGTTCATATAGTCAAAGATGAAGCTCCAATCACCTGTTCAAAACTCTCCAGACCATTAGCGAGAAGAAGATTAGGGTAGCGAAGAAGAAGAAGAAGGAAAAAAGAAAAGTTGTCTGACATGTCCTTTTGCCAACTCAGCTTATTATCATGACGTGGATAAAGAATAGTGCTTGCTGATGCGGACATAAGTTTGCTAAGTCAGACTTTCCAGCGGCCATGTAGGATTTTTTTTTTTTTTTTGCCAATAATCCTCTAGTGACTACCCGGTGAACCTTTTAAAAACTTAAGTAACTACTTTGATACATTTTGAAGTTAGATGATTGAAGTGAAAATAAGGCAAAGTTGGGTGACTATTCATAAAATTAACTCAAGGAATTAAGTACAATTATTTTTAAAAGAAAATAAGTTTTTTTAATACATTTGCATACTAATGGGCTCTCTTTAGATATTTTTACAAATTATTCTTATATGTTTATATTCCTTACTATCAACTAAAGCATCTTATACTATGCATATTTCATAATAACCTAAATAGGGTCCTTGCTACGTAATGTCAATATATATATATATTAAGAAAAAAATATAAAAAGTAAAAATCAATCGATACCTATGTAAAACTTATAAATTGGTTTTCAACTATAAAAATATATCTTGTAATTATATGTAAATAAATATAATTTTTTATAGGGGCATATTAGCAATTATTATTTTACACAATTATAAAAAAATAATTATAAGTATAAAATTTAGGTGTTGTTTGGATCAGCTTATAACTGACCCAAAAGCACTTATTTTATAAGTTAAGTGCTTATGAGATTTTATATTGTGTTTGGATGGGCTTTTCTGAATAAGCTCAAGCTGTAAAATAAGCTCAAATACAGTTTATTTTATAAGCTGCCAAACACTAGCTTATGGAAATAAGCTGTTTTTGATAAGCTATTTGGTTAAGTGCATTTACTAAAATACCCTCAGTCAATCCAGTAAAAGGGTATTTTAGTAATTTTTTGTTGTAAAAGTAATTTTTAAATAAATATACAAACATTTTCACAACTACAGAAGTGTTTCTGAAACTAATACATCCAAACGAAAAAATATGCATAAGCACTTAACTTATTCTAAAAGTACTTTTTTTAAAAGTGCTTCTACAAAATTAAAAAAAAAAACACTTTTTTTAAAAGCCAATCCAAACAACCCCTTAAACTAAAAACAACTCCATTTTATTTGTCTTGGTTACGCGGTACAATTCCGTTTTTTATAAAGTAATAATAGAGGGTTTTCATTACCCCAAATTCAAATCTTTCTAGATGAGGGCGCAAGACTGAATGAGTATATAAATTAATAACTCATATTCCGCATATGTTTCTATGTAACTTATCACATTTATAAAAAATAATAATAATAATAATAATAATAAACTAGTAATAACAAATAAACAATTTTCCGCTAGTGCAGGGGGGTAATCTGCAAATATATATTTTTTTCCAAATAAAAAAAATCGAAAGTGAAACAACAAACTGTAAGTCCACTTCCCGGATTTGATGCGCGCGCTGACGTGTCCAACGACCCTTTTCACACTGGCACAGTTTTCAAGGTGGGCCCCACCACCACCACCACTACCACTTCCTCATCCACTTCTTTTCCGCATCGCTCGCTGCCTCCGCCCCCCCTTCGCCGTTCCCCGACGAGGGCTGGCGAGCTTCCATGGATTATGGCACCAAGGACTACATCTCCGGCCACTGGTACTCCGTCCCCGATCTCTCTCTCCGGGATCACCGCTTCTCCGTCCCCCTTGACTACTCATCCCTTTCCGATCGGATCATCGTCTTTGCCCGGGAGGTCGTCTCAGGTGATGCACTAAGTTGATTACGCTACTTCCTTGTTTAGAACGAAGAGAAAGTGTGCTTCTCAATTGGTATTCTTTATCAGTGTTGTTCATGCTTGTGAGATTGATGATGTGATTTGAATGGTGTCAGTGTATAAAGTTTGGTTTTTGTGAAGGAAATGCTTACTCAATGTTTGTGATTTGAATCTCAAATTTTTCGGCAAACATGGCGTGGGCTGTGATTAGCATCGGAAATTTCATAATACCATATGAAATCTTTGGCCAGTTCATGCCAAATGGGAATGATTTTTTTTTTTTCCTTGAATTTGCTATAATTTAGAATTCAGCTTTTCAATTTTATTGGAGTCTACTGTTTGAATTTTGCGTTGGAGGTGTTTATTTTGTATTTGAATCTGAATTCATTCTGACATTGAATTTTATTAGAGCAGCAGCAAACATAGTTTGGGATGGGATTGGTGTTGGGAAATTAATACTGCCACATGACATTTATGAGCTGCTTTTGCAAAATTTGGAATTTTTGTTTTAATCTTGTACTCTTCATGCTTATTCTTAATGTTGTGGATTTTATTGATCCAGTTGGTAAGGAAGAGAAACAATTACCATACTTGCTATACTTACAAGGGGGGCCAGGATTTGAGAGTCCTCGTCCAGCTGAAGCTTCTGGATGGATGAAGAGGGCGTGTGAAGAATATCGTGTTATTTTGTTAGATCAGGTGTAATTTGCTAGCAATGTTATTATTTTGGTGTTAGATATATTTTGCAAACTTTTGCCTGAATCAACAGGCCCCTCAACTTTTATGGTGTTTTGTGGTTTACAGCGTGGAACTGGTCTATCAACCCCTTTAACAGTCTCGTCTCTTTCGCAACTTGGATCTGCCACAAAGTTGGCTGACTACATGAAGCACTTTCGGGCAGATAGCATAGTGAATGATGCAGAGTTTATTCGGGTCCGTCTTGTACCAGATGCGGAACCTTGGACAATTTTAGGACAAGTATGAAATATGCCTTAATAAATAATCCTTTATATTATTTATTCAAGGAATGCATCAGACGAATATTTCATTGCAAAAATTTCTACCAGCGGAAGGGTTTCCTTAGAAAGGCAAATTGTGTTTGAGAATATTGAATAATGGTAGGTTCACTGTGGAGTTTCGATTCACATAAACTGGTCTGTGAAATGTTGAAATGCATTTAAATACATTTACAAAAACTAGAAGCACGTTGATTTGGAGAAAGAGGCTATTAGCATAGGTATCCTGTTGATCAAGCAATACATCCAAGTCCAAATATTAAGTTCCTATAGGCAAGTGGAAATTGGTAAATTGTTCTGGAAAATTATTTTGCATGACAAAATTTGAGAATGCTTCATGGAATTCTAATGACATCTAGTAGTGGTTTATATGCCATAGTTACTTCTTGTTGAACTCTTCTTGGCCCGAAAAATCTCATTTTGAATGTTATGATATTTAAGGTGTTTGTGATTACCTATCACAATTATGAAATTAGATAGATTGCTATGCCTCAGTCGTTTTGCATGTACAAGTCATACTATACTTAAGCTGCTCGTTTCTTTTTACTGTTGTAGAGTTACGGTGGCTTTTGTGCGGTTACCTATTTGAGTTTTGCTCCAAAAGGTCTCAAATCTGTTCTTTTAACTGGTGGTCTCCCTCCAATTGGAAATGGTTGCACTGCAGATACAGTGTACAAAGCTTGCTTTGAGCAGGTTCTTTCTCAAAATGAAAAGTATTATAAAAGATTTCCTCAGGACATTGCAGTTGTCTGTGAAGTGGTAAATTACCTCGCTAAACTCGAAGGTGGAGGGGTAAGTTAAGTTAATTTCTTTAGCTTGGTTTATTGTTCAGTGTTCACTATTTGACTCAATAGGGTGGGATGTTGCTGAGATTTGTACTTTAAATAGGCACTCCTTCCATCTGGAGGAATTTTAACACCAAAGGGGTTGCAGACTCTCGGACTTGTGGCTTTAGGATCTGGTGGTGGTTTTGAACGTTTGCATTTCATGTAAGATCAAAAATGATTTCAAAATGCATCATTATTAATTGATGCAGTATAATAAACAATTCATGACAGGTTTGAACGAGTCTGGGATCCTATACTAGTTCCAGGGGCGAAGAAACAGATCAGTCACTATTTCTTGAAAGCTGTAAGTAGTAATCACTGACCTTCTGTTGTGCATCAATTTTGCTCTTGCTTGATCTGATGTTTGACATATATTCATTTTTGGATTTTTCTTCTTCAGTTAGCTAATGACCATGCTACTATAATTCTGGTTTTCTTTTTCCCTTTTTTATTTGTTAACTTAAGTTGTCTTTGTTTTGCCAAAGTTTTCTTATCTCCCGGACATGAGAACCTTTATTTTCAACTTTTTTCTGAATACTCCAATATGTGTTTTGCAGTATGAGAGCTGGATACAATTTGACACGAACCCAATCTATGCCCTACTTCACGAAGCCATATATTGCCAGGTAGCCCTTGTCCTGTTTTAAAACTAGTGTCTAGCTCAGATGGATCAAATTGACGCTGGTCTAAATTATTTCCATATAGTTATCAGTTAACTAGTGACTGCATGTGCTTGAAGGGTGCTTCATCGAGATGGTCAGCTCATAAAATTAGGGGTGAACATGAGGATATTTTTGATCCAATCCAAGCTGCAAAAGAGGCACGCCCTGTGTATTTTACTGGTGAGGTAAGGAAGTTTATCTAACAGAAAATAAATCATTTCTGGCTTTTCTGTACAAGTATCAATAACTGTATTCATCCCTGATTTTATGTCCTTCCAAGGTTCTTACTGATTTATCTGTGGTTACATATCATGTTATGATGTTTTATGCTAGGCCATCATCACTTTAATTTTTATTTTTTTGTATAAATGGAAGGTCTTTCTTTGCTATTTTTCCTATTATTAACTTTGATAGGATATATCTGCTCAAAACACAGATGATATTCCCATGGATGTTTGATGAAATTCATGCTCTAAGACCTTTCAAGGAAACTGCTCATTTGTTGGCCGAGAAGCAGGATTGGCCCCCATTGTATGATGTCGAAGTACTAAATAATAATAAGGTCCGCACAGTTCTCAAACTCAAACTCTGACCAGGAGAATATCTTGTTATATATCCTTGCTCTAAGTGCATGTGCCTGTCTTTCTGTTTCATTATGGTTTTGTTTGAAGCAATCAACATGAAATTATGATCTGGGAATTCTTCTCTTGATTATCATGTATCATTCTCTTTACTGAAGAATGCCATGAATCTTTATAAACTAAACATGCCAAACTTTGTTACTAGTGATTTTGGAGCTTGTATTGCACTGAGCAATTGATCAAACATTTCTAATTTCCCAGTGCACATTAAAATTAAATTATATTCCAATCACTCATTACCATATTTCATTTTCAGGTTCCAGTTGCTGCTGCTGTATATTATGAGGACATGTATGTTAACTTCAACGTCGCAATGGAAACAGCTTCGCAGATTGCTGGCATCAGGTTATGGGTAACAAATGAATTTATGCACTCGGGTCTTCGCGATGGAGGGCCGCAAGTTTTTGATCAACTGATGGGAATGCTTCAAGGGAGAAAACCTTGGTTCTGATTTGTAAATGAATGTAATTCACATTTACATCTGAAAATCATGGATTGATGGTTTCAATCCTCAGTGTCCACTTGATTTGTGCTGGTTTAGAATAAGTTATGTAATAAGGCTCTAATTTATTAGTACAAGAGGTGGTATGATTTTATGGCATGTTCTTTTGCTGACACTTCAGGGTGTGTTTGAATTGATGGAAAAATGAAGAAAAAAGATATGAAAAGAAAAATTATGAATTTATTATCTTGTTTCATTTGCTTGTCCATCAATGTTTTGTATTATAACTAATTTTCTTGCATTTTATTATTCTCATATTTTCTTTTGCTTTCTTTCATAGTTTGTCCTTCAAAATGTTCAGCATTACCTTTTTAGTATGCCTTTTTCTTTTATTCCTATTTAGGTATTTCTAAATTATTCAATACATCCATTATTTGAGATACAATGTCAAGTATGTTTTATTTTTATTAAATTTTGTTATATACATGTTGAGATAATCTACTAAATTAATTAAATATTTTGAAAGTATTTAAATAAAATTAAATAAAATACTGAATTATTTTTTGGGGGCTTGGAATGGTGATTATTTAAAAAAAAAAAAATTAGGTAAGAGAAAATGAAATCCAACTTTGAATTACTAAACAAAATAGCTACCCATGCACCAATATTTTAAAATAGAAACGATTTCCCAACCACAGCTTTTTAAAAATATTAAAATTTATACATCAAAAACACATTCTTAGGAATTATAAAGTCACAGCACTACAGTAATAACTTAGCGGTACGTAATGGTGTGACCAAAAAAAACATTTTTAAAATCTTAATATTTTTTTTTTTCAGAAACTGAAATATTTAATATTCTAAACTTTTAATTCATCACCTTAAGCTCATTTTCTCATCCATTTTAATTAAATTAATATTTAAAATGCTTCAAATATCATAAAAACAAGAGAAAGTTAATTCAAATTCAAGCTCATGTTACATGTAAGGTAATATAATATATTATATGTAATCAATCCAATCAAAACAAATGGCAAACCATACAATCCATCAGCTTAATATCCTCAGTCAAAGATAGTTGTTATTTATTAAAAAGAATAAATTGCTTACCCTATATATATCATCATTACTTTTACTTAACTTCTTCCAGTCTACAAAGGTTTGAAAATTAATTCGCCTACGTGTTTGCATGCAATCCATGCATATAAGATAAGATTTTTATAAGAGAATCATGAGTTTTCTACTTCTACGTAACTACTTCTATTATTTATTTATTTATATTTATTCATTAATTCCTTTTCTCTCCTATATATTTAATTATTTTATTTATTTATCTGATTCACATGGACAAAATCACAGAATGAACTCTTAACTTTTTGAGTTGGGAAGAAATGATGTAATTTGGAGTCATCTCTTTCTCTCATACATTTATTTATTTATTTATTTATTTATAAACATCTTTTTAAAAATCTTATTATCTTTTTCTAATACTAAGGAAACAGGCAGGGCAGTTGAACAGAAAAGAAGGTGGTTGTTGAGATATATGGTTGATTTTGGCTCAGTCTTCATCCAGACAAAAACACACATGCAATGCAAAGCACAAAGCATATAATCAATCTTTCTCTCTCTCTCACACACAAACACATAACTATAGTTGGACATACCTCAACTCCTCTCACCTTCCAGTACTTTTCCTCTCTATCTAACCCAAAAATAATAAATAAATAAATAAATAGTTATTATTGTATATTAAAAAAATAGTTATTCTTATTGTATATATATTCACTAATGAAGGTGTCCCTACTGAGTTTACAACACACAAAAAAATGGAACTCTTAGAAGGAGATCATCAAACACCATCATCATCATCATCCCAACTTCACCATTATCCTTCCTTCTCTTCACCTTCTCTCCCACTTCACCATGAACATTATTATTATTATCCCTCTGCTTCCATGGATATTAACCCTAACCCTAACCCTAACCCTAACCAAGAACAAGAACTACCATTGCACTGCATTAATGAGTGGGCAGGACTATTGTCTTCAAACCAGATCAAGAATATCAGTGAAGCAGAGATCAATGACAATGTGATGGAAAGTGATCATGTTCAAGGTGAAGAAGGTGATCCTATTAATTATAATAATAATAACAATAATGGTGGTGGTTGTGAGGATTATAAAGGGAAGATGATAATGGAGAAGAAGAAGAAGAAAAGGAAGAGCAGGCCAAGGTTTGCTTTTCATACAAAAAGCGATGACAATATCCTCGACGACGGCTATCGGTGGAGGAAGTATGGCCAGAAGGCTGTCAAGAATAGTATCTATCCAAGGTTAGCTCATTCTTAATTTGTTCTTTTCTTTCTTTCTTTCTTTCTTTCTTTCTTCTTCTTCTTTCTCTTCTTCTTCTTCTAGTTCTGCTCTTAATTATTATGTGACATAGAATAGTAATGCACACACACACACACACACAATATATAAAGTATAACTGATATGATTTAAAAGCTTGAAGGGAAAGTTGTATTTGATTCTCATTATTTTGTGATTTATTAAAAAATAATAATTAAAAAACAATAGCATTCATAATAGTTTGAGCTGATCAACCAAGTAACAGAGTATAGTGTATTTTATTCCCTTCTTTACTCAAAAGTATTAGAATGCTACTCATGGCTTGCCAATAATTTTTAGAAAAAAAAAAAAATTGAGTTGAACTTTATATTTGGTTATATTAAAACAATGAAATATAGAAATAAAAATACAGTCATAGATCTTGGAAGGGTAAACTGACATGTCTAGTTGGTGCTTAATTATTTGTTTGTCAAATGTTGTATAAAAATGGAAATAATAACTATTTAGAAAGGTGAAGAGTTGTGTATTTTTACTTTTTAATGGATGTGGCTTATCAATTTTGTTTTGAAAAGAAAATGAATTGAATTGAAGTTTTTTTTTATACAATGATTTATTAAAAATAAAAATAAAAAATGATAGCAAAGTTTATATTTCGTTAGTTTATACAGTGAACTATGAAAAAAGAATGAAAATAAAAATCTACAGAATTCAAAAGGTTGATTTATTCTAAGCTATTTATTAATTAAAGTGGGAAATTGCTTGCTTATCTTGTAAAAGTGTGTAATTATTAATATATCCTTATAAAAATTATATTTATTAATATGTATTTAGAAATTATATCTTTTTGTTTGTTTTTATAGTTGAAAATCAATTTATAAATTTTATAAAATAAATATTAACATTTGATTTTTTTTATATATAATTTTTTAAGATTAATTAAATGAAAGAGTGTAAAAAATAAAGTATAAAAAATAGTTTATTATTTATAAAATTTCTGAATTTAGTATATAAAAAAATATAAATGATTTGAGAAGGAATAGAAGTGAATACCATTTTAACAAATGTATATAAGCATTTACATATTCTTGCAAGGCCTATGCAAGCGAAAGAGAGTTTATTAAAAAATCAGGTCATGTGTTGATCAGCTAGAAAAATAAATAAATAAATAATCCAACTATGTAAAAGAAAAGAGTTTCCAGGTATTTCAGATTTCATCATATAAGTGAGTTTTTTTAATAAAAAACATTGCACAAATAATATAAATGACTAAAATTAGGTAAGATTTCTACAAGGATTGGAAAGGGATTAAGCTCTTTACGAGAACTTATTCAGATAATAAAAACTTTATTAAAATGTCCAAATGAAAAATAACTGACATTTTTTTTTCATTTGTATAAGTTTGTCTTTTGACAATCCAACTTTGTATTAATCTCATCAAAATCTCAAAATCTTTGCATGCTACATTTTAATTGAATCACAAGATATGGTTTCACATGCATGCTAATATCATTAATTCTTCAATTAAGAGATAAACACACAACCACATTAATTTTATTTTTACCAGACCTTATTCTAGTACACTCAATAGTTTTTTACAGAGTGATGATTCAATTAATCCTTAATTCCTATGTAGTTTTCACATGTTGTTAGCATTCTTATATAGTTTATCTTCATAGTTTTAATTTTAATTATTTTTAAATTTATTATATAACAAAGTCCATAGTTTTCCCAAATGCATCTTCCTGATATTATAAATAAAAATTCCAGCACTTTGCTTCTCAAGACACAAACATTGCATGTAATTCAGTAAGTCCTGAATGCCCAAAATCAAACCACTAATTTCATTTCATTTATAAAATGTCAGTTCTATAATCCGGTACATTTTTCATCTATTTATCTACATAAAGTAAATACCTCCATGGACTACTACTCATAACATGATATATTTATTACAATGACAAACACACATCAAAAATAGATCCATGTTGTTTGCCTCAAAGAATCTCACAACTAGCAATATAGCATAACAGAATTTAAAACAAATGCAACTTATCTGATACTTAATGATTTGAACATGCTGTCAAGAATGTTATAATTTGCTATGTTTAGACTGCATCAATAGTTTGGCTTTTGATTCATCTGCCGAAAACTAATGAAGAATGATCTTTGATGCATGTTATGTTTTGGGTGAAGAAGCTATTACCGATGCACACAGCACACATGCAATGTGAAGAAGCAGGTTCAGCGACATTCGAGAGATAAAAGCATTGTTGTTACCACATACGAAGGTGTGCACAACCATCCGTGTGAGAAGCTGATGGAGACTTTGAGCCCTCTTCTCAAACAGATTCAATTCCTCTCGCACTTTTGAAATCACTAAACTTCACTCGGCAAGATGAATAAATGCACTTGCTTATGCTTCACAAAAAAAAGTTATCTCGTCACAGGTCCCTGCGTAAGATAGAAACCATGTCAAATATGACAGTAACATACTAAAGAAGAGAAACACCAATTACGTTTCTTGATTTCATTTATCAGTTTCAATTTATAGTTATCCTTCGCCAAGAGAAGTACGATCTTGGAAGGAAGTAGAGACAAATTAATGTATCTTTTCACTTTCATTAATGGATTATACAAGAATAGGGCAAATGGTGTTTACCTCAGGCTTCATCTATCATTACAGATATTTTGCAAATGCTGGAATTCTCACTTGTTTCTTTGTGACAGATTTGTAATTCACACTTGCTTTATGGGAGGAGAGACATTCTTCTTGCAAAAATTTACTGGAAATTTCTTCCAAAAGCAGTTGTATTTGATATGATTACAATTGGAAGGAACCCAAGTCATGGCCATGGCGAGTGAGTATGACTTTTCTTCCATCAATCCACTGAAGCCGATATGAAAGGTCAAGATTATGAAGCAATAACCTCAGTGTGTCAGCATCATCCATTTCCCTTGTCTTTTCCTGAAATAATTCAGACAACAGGTGAAGCTACAAACTTGATGCCAAACCTTCAAAATGGAATAAACGACAATAAGTAAAAGGCATATATATATATATATATATATGTAAACAGATATATAACATATGAAAGGGTATAGCATTGAAAAATAAAAATGGAGGCAAATATGAAAAAGAAAATAATATGAATGGCAATAATGCCTCTGTTTGATATCGCATTGCTTAGTAGTAGTAATATTAGGACAAACAACATCTCACAATAGCAAGGAATTGGGCATGTTACCAAATCATAAATAGATTTTGCCTAAAGAACCTGGAGAATCCTAATCTTTCTTAACATGGGTGCTCTAAGCCGCTGTTTCCAAAATTTTTCTCCTAAGGGTGAAGAAGAGTAAAATTTGAATAGTTAATTAAGAATATTGCAACACCAGGAGATGGAGAAAATAAAGAAGCAAGCAAATGCATGAAAAGAATTCACCAAATGACTGTAATGTACTCAGGAACAAATTTCACATATCATAAACTCTTCTTATTCATTATGTAAACAAAATAACAAGTTTCTTGGACCAAAAGCAAGACATTAAATACCTGAGAATTAACTCGCTTATCATGCCCTGCTATGCTAGCCATTATACTTGATCTAGAAGAATTTGGAGAAAGCCCTTCAGGGGGGACAAAAATAAGTTTGGTACATTGGACAGGAACAACATTTCTGCTGAGCTTCTCCCACCATGCAGTTCCCAATGACCACCACCTGATCATCAGACCATTCTCAGAGAAAGCAACCAGGCCCTGGTTCAATTTTGTTATTATTAGTACATGCAAATGAATTGATACATGGCTATCATACATAAAAATCCAAAATAGCAACCCTTATACTCAAATTGCTATCTTGCCCACACTAGCAAAAAAAATCAATGTTTCAAAATTTCAGAAGAATCAGAAATGTAAATCTTTTAGGTTTCAGTATCCAGAAAATAGATCTAGCACACATCATGTCCCACTAAAGGATGGCACTCTTTCAAATTGGTAGGCATACCAGAATAATTAAAGCTTCCATGCTCAAAGTATAGCTAACAATTCCAAACAAGCTTAAATCGCCCTAGAATTTAACATGGCACAAATAATGAGCAAATCATTCTAAGACACAAGAATGTGAAAAAATGAGCATAAACCAACACAACTACATCTCTCATTTCCAGGTCATGATGTGCCTTTTAACTGTACAATTATTTGTAATCTCAATGCTAACACTCCAAAATTATGTGCTAAACCACATCATGTCAAACAACATGAAGGAACAAAACAAACAAAAGACATAAAGGTAAAATTTCCATGCATAAGTCTACAGGTTGTACCTCGCCATCCAGTGAAAAACTTAATGCTGTTATTGCTGTTGCCATCTTTGTTTCTGACGATCCAAGTAAACTAGGAAGACCAAGAGGTCCACTTGCATCCAAAACCTTTATTTGTGAAACACTACAATAAAATAAATATGCATGCTTATCATTATCAGATGAGCAACAAATGAAAGAACATATTCAACAGGAATAAACAAAGAGAACCTCTAGCTAGCCTTAAAATCAAACCCAAATTCAATATAATAAAGTAATGTCCTTGAGCATATGCGGACGTCTGCATGTTTAATTTTAGGAATTCTATTAGTATCCTAGTACATCAAACATAACTGAAATTTCAGCCGAAAAAAAAAATCAACATGGAGACAAAGATCACCATGGTACGTGTCTGAACTGATACTTTTTTCTTTTCAGATTTGGTCGTTGTACTGTATGCTATCTTCAAAATAAACTGGAAGTGAATGTTCAAGTGTGTATCATACAACAACAGAAATAGAGTACCTTTCAATGTCATACACTTTAATGGTGGCATAGTGAATATCTGCAATAGCATCACCAACAGCCAATCGAGTTGATGTCTCATTCAAAGCAACCATGGGAAAAACACGAGCAACTTCCCTTAGTGTAATCATGGAGCTGTTGAGGCAAGTCTTCCGCATGACTGAGTTCCCAGAGTCCATGGTTTGTAAAACAAACTTTATCGCCTGCAATTTCAACAGAATTAGAGCTAACAACACTCGAAACTTTTTCTGGGATAAATGTATATCATGAATATTGATTCTGAACTGCAGTTTTTTCTGTCAAAAGTCATAATTTGACCAACCAAGACATCTTATTTCATCTGAACTTAAAGTATTTTTATTAGGTAAAAAATTTCTGAAGTATCCCCTAATTTTAACGGTGTTATTTTTATGTGGCATGAATGCATCACCAAAAAGTTTTCTGTAGCTTATAATTTACATTCACAATATAAATAAATAAATAAATAAATAGGGCAAATTCAGATTTCTATAATGTAAAATGTTTTATATACTAGTCATTACCATGCATACTACTACTAGATATGTAAATGAAAAGGCAAAATCCCTTTGCAGGAAAGGAATGCACAGAATATAGTTTTAGGTGAGAAAATCTCTCGCAAATTGAATGGTTGGATGACAAGATTGATTGTTAGCAATGACATCCCCCATCTTAGAAGATAAGCATTATCCATAGCATGTTTGCAAGACGCAGATATCAGAAATTGCACATATTACTTTAACACATTACTACTGCAGGTTGAAAGAAAAGACAGGCTATCTTGACTTGTATAAAAACTAATGCCTTCACAAACCTTATCCAGATAAGGAACCAAGGCTTTTGGAGAACCGCGTATGATCCTAATAAGAGTTTTGAGTGAAATAAGATGAACAGGTGAGTCTGAAGAAGTAGCCCAGATTTGACCCTCAATAACATTTAGAAATCCTGGTACATCAGCCATAGCTAGACTTGGCAAAAGAATTCCCACCAAAGCCTCCCGAACATTAAAAGCAACTGTGGGATTTTGAACTGAACCACTAGCTGGCGTACTGCTTAAGCATTCAATCTGGAAAAATATATCTTCGACTAAATGAGTTATGTCAGGACCTGTGCATGCTTTCCATGTACTTTCCATTCCCTCTGCAAGAAGCTCTGCTGCTGTCGAGCTGTACTGATCATGTGTGGACATAACCAACTTAATTAGTTGGTTCACAACCAACTTGGCTAGTTCATCTTTTACTATGCTAGGATACCAAACAGCTAGGGCAGATGCAACAATAATATGAGAGGCCATTGCATCCTGTGTTGTCCCCCCAATACAAGAAATCCAATCCTGAACTCCAAATGATTCCAGCCATGCAATAATGCTTGACTTAACTTTATCAGTTCTGGGGTCATCAATGGATGTGTTTGAATCCATACAATTTCTTGACAAGGACTCATCATTTCTTGAAGATTCCCTTGCTTCTGTGGCAGGAATATGACTCATAAGACCATCGATAAGTACAATTTTCTCTCCACAAAGAGGATGAGGAATAGCACGTGGCGCAGCACAATGAAACAAAGAACGTGCAGCCATTCGCACATGTTCACTAGGATCTTGCCAAAAGCTTGCCAAGAGCTGAACAGGTAAAACAATTCAATCATTTTAGAACCTTTAGGAACAAAAGAGCTTGTTATTAACTAAACATAGGGAGCAAGCAGCTTAAGCTTCCATAAACTATGCAAAAAAGCCAACATAATCTTTTGAACTTGAAGCCTAAAAGTACAACAAAGTGAGACCAAAAGGAGGAGCCAGGCTAAAGAGCTTTTAATCCCAAGAAGCAATCTCTCCAAAGAATTTTAGAACACAAGTCAACATTAAAAAAGGCATGCCCATTAAAACACTAAAAAAACAGCTTCTAGGCTCATATGTGATGATATACAACATCATCATCATCATCATCATCATCATAATAATAATAATAATAATAATAATAATAATAATAATAATAATAATAAAACCCTGTATTTCCATAATCAAATTATTTTAAAAATATGTCTGCAATTTGCTTTTGTCATGCTAGATTATGGTTTGAACACTTGATGTATTGGGGGTGATATTGTTGTGTAGCAGCAGCATGACAAAGAATCAGGGTGATACTCACAGCATAAGATTTATGTGAAAGGCATAATTTATTATCCATCCGAGGACATTACTTTGAGCTCAAAAAAAAAGACAGCAAATTATTTATAATTAGCATCATTCAGTTCAGGAGGTTAACAAGATTTAGCAAATCTTGGACAATCATAAACACCATTCCAAATAAAGAGGATCAGGATACTGAAACCAAGGGCAATTAGATGGAACCTGGAGAAATGGAGGCTTTATATCTGGAACTTTCTCTGCAAAATTCCGTGTGTAGAATGCTGCCAAGGCACTGTAAAATGTTGATTATACATTTAAAAATGCAATATCCTGCTTGAAGAATTCTCAGTTAAATGAACAAAATTATAGACAATTATATCAAAAGATAATTATGAACCAATCATATTCATTTGAAACTCAACCAATATCTTAAAATTAAATTCATATAAGAATAATTCTGATCAAGCAAAAACTGAGTCATTTCTACACAATATGTTTTAGCTTTTGTGGAATAAAATTGTCTAACACGAAAACATCTACTGCTGAACCAAGGTCTAGCAGCACAGCCTGTCTGTCATATAAATGGCTTCATTACATGCAGATATCTATAAGGTTGTTATTATAAACCATTGTTGCCCCATGGAAATAACTTTGGCATTTATTAGATCATCTATGGAATAAAAACCTAAATTTAAAAGAATTGCAGTGCAAGAGATGGAACAAACTTATGAGTGGTTGTCTGATAACAAGCCTCCAAGAATTATTGACGAATTCTAAACGGCAACTTCATCAGAAGAGCAAGTTGGCATAAATCTAGCAATCAGTCAGTATGTGATGCCCATTAGTTAGTGGAAATGCAAGCAAGCACAAATATTTTTCCACAGTCCTCAGCTTGGCCAGAACTGACAGGGAGACTAGAGGAAATGGGAGACAATAAGTCCTACCATAAGAGATGAGTTAATTACAAAGGCGCTAAACTCTGAGGGATATGGGTACTAATCTTATATTTCAAAAGCCAACAAGTCAACATTGTCGTTAACCTCTTTAGGTGAAGTCAATTCACAATATTAAAAATTAAATCAGTATAAAGTAGATCATTTAATTGTTTGAAGCAAAGCATAATAAGAATGTTTCAATTAGCATGAAACAGAGGCATTATCCTTCATTCGAATGAGATGTTAATCATGACGTTTGAGTGGTATTCATCCATGAAAAAGATACCACGCTAGTCAACCTTTTTCAATATTACAAATTACATGGCACCAATCACCCAGACAAATGGGTCACTGGAACATAGGCTTAGCCCATGCCAAGTAGAAGGCACAAGGATTTTTTTATTCTACTTTTTCAGTAGCTCATCCTAGACAAGGTGGTCCTCTGACTTAACCAGTTGAATTCTGAGCCTTTTGTTCACTCCTAGCTGACTGAAATTACAAGAATTTGATCTCCTATCCTCTCACTCATCTCTGAACTACAGTGACTGAATAACTGAAAAAAGGTAATGCAAACGATAGGAGCATAACAGTGAAACATGAAGTGGGCAAAAAGTCATTCATCTCGGGCCAGAGGGTACAACATAATTACTGATGGCATTGGCCTTGCCTAGAAAATAAGGCAATGCATGCTGAGGTATAAAGTTTCAGATAGACTGAATGGTACAGACAGTAGACATTTAAAAGTTTCTAATACATGTCATAGAAAAACAAATTATTTGGGATGAAGTTGGCAAAGCTTAAAATTACTTATGACTAAATAAGCTAATTGCTCATGTCAATTATTTATTTCAAAATAGAACATGTTGCCACAATGAGTTGGGGTTCTTTGATCCAATTTAACAGTATGATCAGCTAGTGTACTTTGTGATCATGGTTCAGAAAGAATTTAGGCACATCTGCATGGCTAATATCACCGTGACTTCAATGGTAAACCAATTTATTTAGTTAGTATAAAATAATAATAAAAAAGTTTGTACCTGTTTGCTGCAGAGGTAGAGTGGGATAAGCTGATCATTCGCTGAGCAATAGACACTATGGTCAGAGATCTCATTGCACAAAATTCTGCTGAAGATTTCCAAAGCTAGAACACAAGAAGAAATTTTTTAATGCAAAAAAGTTTGGGAATAGAGAATACTAATAAAACATGGTATATCACAATAAACACCTCAAGAGTAGCTTGCAAACCAGGGAACATCAAAGTGAGGGCTTCTCTATCTCCTAGCATCCCAGAGGAAATGTAGAACCCTTCTGGCTTGCTAATATTCATTTCATCCAATAATAAGTTGTCCAGCTCATGATCAATGCCCCATAAATGCAGAAAACATAAGCTTAATTTGAGCAAACATATTTCTAGGGATTCTTTACTGAAATGAGTTTCAATTCCTTGAACATCAGAATTATCTCCGGGAGATCCATGTACCAAGATGGGTTCCTTTTTTTCATGATCAGAAACATTAGATTTCACTTGATTATCATTGTTTTTCGGATCCCGGGGCAACATCAAAGATGAGAGATCAAATTTGAGGCATGCAATTCCAGGAAATGGGCAAGAACTCCTGATGGGATGTTTTCTACTTTGATAAAACTGATTTGATCTACCATGTCTCACTGGAGTATTTCCAGCTAACTCAAGATTGGTATCATGAGTTGCACTTTTTCCCTTAATTCTTTGTGCAAGAGAATAATCTAATTCAGCATGATCAGGACTTCTCCCTAAAGTCGCCCCCTTCTCAGTTTTTCTCGCATGAGATTGAGGAAAGCTTGCATCCTCAAAAAGAGGAAGCAGTGAGGATGCTGAAGTTGTGCCACCAAATATATTTCTGATACCAGTATTTTCGCTAGCACTCCTACAGAAATGATCAAACATTGAACGAGATGCTGTGCCACGAATCACACGGTCCTGAGCACCTGTCTTCAGATCCCAAAGGTACAGAATGCTAGCTGCATCGGAGGATTCTGAGGTATTTCTGCAAAGACAAGCTATATAGCCTCTTCTACTGTCCCAGACGACCATTGATGGACAACTTGGATGCCCAGGAAACATTCTTTCCACCCGCAATGTCTGGATAGAGACCAGAGCCACACAACCATCCTCACCTACAGAAAGAAAGCAATCATTCCAAGGTCGAGCAGTCTGTGGTGGTGGAAGTATAATTTCCTTAATTGGAGCTATGTGATGGTGCAATATCCAAAGAAGACAACCATTATCCAAATTCCATACTCGAACCGTGCAATCCAGGCTTCCTGATATTAATACATGATTCAAGCTTTGATTATCTGAAGAGGCAGCCATTTGATGTGCTGCCAGACAAAGAACTGCACCGGTGTGCCCTGTGAAAATTTGTTCAGACATACTCTGATCAATGAGGTAGCGGGGACTTCCAACATCTGAATCAGTCTCAAGCACTAAATTCAAGAACCGCACCACTTCAATTTCACCATTATAGAAACCATAAACCACTGCATATGGTGCACAAAAATCCTCAGATAGTACCATAGAGGATGACACAAACCGTTCTTTCTGCACATTCCTATTGTTATGTCCTTGTTGTCCATTTGCAGGATCATAACTGTTGGAGCCAGAAGCAGTGGGTTGCCATAACACTTCCTTTCCTTGCTTCTCATCTTCATTAAGGTTTAGGGAAGAGAAACTCCAAATTAGATCACCAGGAAAACCACCTTCTCCAATACTCCTGCTCAAATTATTCCCCAAGCTACCATCTCTCTGTGATTCAAATTCGGAAACTGACCACATTTTGACATGGGGCTTCCACAGAAATGAATCTCCCACTGCCATACAGAGCGATTCAAGACGAATGAGTGAATGATCCAACTCACAGAATAAAACTATTGCTGTCTCACTAGAGCAATGAGACAAAGCTGAAATTTCACATACAATCTCAAACTTCAATGGAGAATCCGAAAAACCAGAGCTGTATATACTGTATATCATCGCAGCACCATTAGCACTCCAAATGGCGAAGCTCCTCACATTGTCTCCACTCAAGCCCTGCATTCCAGATCCATCTGTCTCAAGAAACATTCCACCAATCCAACACGGCTCTTTAGAAGAGATCTCACCAATTAAAACTCCATTTTTCACCGACCTAAACTCACAGCGAGCCCTAAAGATAACAGCCAAGAGCTCCCCATGGGCTTCAACCGCCACAGCTTCAACATCCTCGGATGAACCCTCTCCGGAACTATAGTTCGCAAGATCAGAAGAAGAAAGAGAAGAACTTCTCGGCATAGTACTCGAAGATCCCGCACCAAAATCAGAATCCTTCGACACAGGCAACAACTGAGATCGCCCTCGTCCATCCACCAAGATCACAGTCAAATCCTTGCCTCCATCCTCAACGACCACGGATTTCACCGGCCTAGAAATCACAAGATTCCCGTGGAATACTGTCTGCACGACATTGAGACCGTGGGAATCGACGACGACAACGGCGATCGAATCATGAGAGACACCCGAAACGCACAAATTCCCTGAGGACGATGGGAGGCGAGACATGGCGACGGGAGTCCCGACCCATGGGGGAAGTCGCCGACGGCGGTGGCAACGGCCGGTGGTCCGGCTCCAGACGCAGAGAACGCCATCAGAAGAAGCGCTGACGAGGGATGGCTCGGCGTATGAGACGCAAGGAATGAGGGACACGATCGGGGCAGCATGGCCACAGAGAAGCGCGATGGGGCGGATCTCGGAGTTAGAGTTAGAGAGAAGCCACCAGACAATGGAGCCATCGGAGGCGCCAGTGTAGAGGGCCGGAGGGGAGCCGACGGCAACGGTGGCGGTGACGCGGTGGGAGGGCGGAGAAGGAGGCCATAGGCACGCGATCGAAGGGCACTTCATCGACGGCGAGTGCGGGCGGAGATGGAGACGATGGTCGAGCTTTTGCTCGACGGTCGCGGGATTCTGTTTCGCGGGGTAAATTTCTAATAAGCCCTTGTACTTTTACATTTGCAAAAGAACCCTTGTGAATGTGCAATTTTTTTCTTTTTTGAAGAAAAAAAAAGGTTTTTTTTGTAAATACACAGACAAAAATAATTATATCCGCTTAAAAGGACTTGATTAATGCTAAAGTGCACTTAAGGATGGGACTTAAATGCAAATATGTAGGATTTCTGGGAGGCATTTGCAAAGTTTGATAAAAAAATATATATATATAGATGGCATACTGAAAATATATTTGTATAAAAAAAAAGGGAAAATTACTGTTCACCCTCGTAATTTTTCAAAACTTCCCAAAAACCCCTCCTACTTTTTGCACACCCCGACAACCCTTCCATTAGTGTTTAACTTCCCTTTTACTCCCCTACTGTTCACTTCAAATGGGTCCATGTTGTGAAATCTCATTTTTTTAACTCCCGAAAATGGTGGGAAAAAAAGCGCCCAAAATCACATCATGTTCGACATTTTGAAGGACTTTTCTGCTTGGTTTTAACGTTTAAATATTTTTACTAATATGTTTAATAATTGTCATATCCAGTGTAATACTTCCCATCTCCGTTTAACGTTATCTTTACATGTATAACTATTCATATTAACGTGTAAATTCTCAAAGTCTCTGCGTAAAAGCGGTGATCTTTTTCGTTTGATCCGAATTCTTTGGCGGTGTACGTGGCGGTGTGAAGGTTATGGTATCCCGTGCGTAAGAATTAATGACGGCATTAAAATTTATGCGCGGTAACATAATTTTCGAACACCCGATTCGATCTCATCGATCGATGTCGACCCATCGTATGCGTTTAACTTTTTTTCTCGGATATGAAGAGTCGACTGCTTGTGGAATTCACACCATAAATAACCAGAAAGAACCCTCCCCATGGACAACCACTCCTCGTCGTCCTCATCATCCTCCTCCTCCTCCTCGTCCTCCTCTTCCCATGGACAACCACTCTATCTGAAAGGATGTTTCAGTGAACCTTCTTCCTTATCTTGAGAATCGTTTAGCCGCAATCACGCAACAAGTTAAACTATCTTTTTCACCTGAGTCGAAATGCTCTCATAATTGCACGAATGCGGAGGATTCTTCGACGGTGGATGACGGGCGAGCAATTAGCGAGCATTTCGACTTGGGTAAGAAAAGAAATTTTTTTCACGTATTTCGTGATTGCGGAGGATTCTAGAGGAGGAGATCGGGGAAACATCCTTTAAGACGAGGGTTGATATTTATCACTCGAGACTTTCTACATTACCATTTAAGAATATTACGTCGATTGTACAACTATTACGTTACGTGTTTAACTATCGGGATCTTCGTTTAAGTCCCGACCATGACACATTGATTAATAGTCGTTTTCATGAATGTGTGTTGTTTAACCTTTTTTTAATGTTGATACGTTGTGCGAGGTTCAAGTTGATGCGCATGTTATGCAACCGTGTGAGCGTTCGAATGTCTGAGACACTTGTTTCGTTATACGAGGGTCGAGTCGTGAGTGTCCAAAGTCCGAGCGGACGTTGTAAATGTTGTAAATGTTGTAAATCTTTTATAAATAAAAAGCGAAACAAGCTTATTTGATCGTGAACTTACGAAATTTAAACATAGACCTAGTAAAAAAACAAACAATGTGGGAAACAAAAAGAACGTCATTGTAAACAATAGAAAAATACGTAAATATGTTTTAAAGCAAATGACAACGGTGTTTAAGAAAAAGTTACTCTTTAAACAATGACAACGGTGTAAACAATAGAAAAAGTTAAACACTACTCGAGTTACTCTTTAAACAATGACAACGGTGTTTAAGAAAATACGTAAAGATGTTTAAAGCAGTGACCCGGGAGGTACCCATCTTCGACGCGATGTCGATGAAAAGCATTCGATTTAAACAATAACATATTATTTAAAATGATATAGACTTTAGTTAAACAATTAACCGCTTTTTTTAAACACTATATGTATCTGTTTAAACATAAAAAAAGCTTGAGCGTTTACACGGAGACTCATGTTGAGTTGAGAACTTTCATTCGAACGATGACAATATGTCTTCCTCATGACGAGTGACATATATTTCCCTTTTTGCCCTTGGGATGGAGGGAAAAAAATACGCCCAATCACATCACGTCTAGTCTAACCTCTATGCATACAATCTGCACTTTTTTTGTTTGTCTTTCATCTGACTTGTTTGTTCTTTACATCTTCTACTTCTTCTTCTTCGTCTTCTTTTTTTGTTCTTCATTTCATTTGGTTTTGTACGATTTGGTTTTCGACCGATATATTATGGAGAGTTTTTTTGTGGTATTGCTAGATTCAACGGGGAGGGAAGAGTGCTAATGTTCACTGCTCGGACTTCTTGGGAGTTGGTGTTAGGCGAGATATGTGAGCGATGGGGTCTCGAAGTTTCTCTTGTCGAGGGTTAAGTTCATCACACGGATGGATATAAAAGCGGTTTTGCCCAATCGAAAACGATGTTGACTTCCGAGTGGATGTGTCACGTCCCATTCCATCTTCAAATGTGTCTGTAGTTGATCTTGTCGTCGAGAGCGAAAAATGTGTCATTGCCGAATCCTAATGAAAAGCGAGGTTTACTCGTTGTAAGTTCCTTTTTCTTTTAATTATTCCAGGTTATGCAGGGGTCATTATTGTTTAAATATGTCCAGTCATCTGGTTAACATATTATACTAGTCCTTTACGTTATTAGTTAATTGCTTAAGTATTTAATTTAATGTTTAACTATTGTCATTATCGCTTAAACATTATACTCTCCGCTTAACATATTGATCTTTTCATTTGACTGAAGTGTTGGCAGGAATTCAGATTCTGCGAGTGCTCCCATTCATCCCCATGGTGACCCTGGCGGTGTGGGATGTCTTCCTTCCTCGTCAGATCATTCTGAAGTGTTGTCGTTGGATATTGGACAACGTTTTGACGGTGTCGAACATTTCGAGGGATGTACTTGAAATCATGCAATCAAAAAGGAATTTTTGACTTCAAATTCATAAAGAACGAAAAAAACATCGAGTGATCGTGGAATGCGGCTGCGATGGTTGTCGTTGGCGCCTTCATGCGTCAAAAAGAGTATAACAAAAAAATACTTTCGGAATCAAGACAATCAACCCGTCACACACTTGCGGTGGTGGCGTAGGTTCGACGTCACATCCGAAAAGCGTCCCAAAAAAATGGGTTAGCGCACGAGTGATTCGAAGCTCAAGGACCGTCCCTGTATGCAAGGCCATCGACATTCGGGAAGGACATGTTGCGGGAACATGGTGTCCCACATACCATACAAGCGAGGCTTGCACTACAAGAAAATTGACTTTTTGCAATGACCCATTGCGTCGCAAAAAGAGTAATTGCCGTCGCAAATGATCTTTTGCGACGGTATCTCACCGTCGCACGCCGTCGTATCTGCTTCCATCGCAAAAGATACTGTTTGCAACTAACCGTCGCAAATGATACATATTACGACGGGGAAAGGCTCGTCATAAAAAAATAAGATGTTTCATGGCAAAAAAACATTGACAATGCGACTGAACATAGCAATGACTTTTTTTGCAACGGTATTAGGGCCGTTGCAGAAATCATATTATTTGCGACCAAATCGGTGGTCTGAAATGACTATTATTCTGAACGATGGGATGGGCGTTGCAAAAGGTTAGTATATGCTACTGAAATGATGGTCGTCGCAAATATTTAACATTTTCGATGATTTGATTGCCCTCGCAAATGGGTATTATTTAGCGACTCGATTGTTGTCACACCCACCCCTTCTATCGAGGTAAATGTGGCACCCATCGGTTAAAAATTCCCTTTTAGCTGGAAAGCCCGACACCTGCTTTTTAAACAAAATCGGACCTACAAATCACAATTTACAACTTTACACCAACTACGGGTTCAAATACATAAATATCATGAATACTGATAACTCAAATTTGCGGGTACAACCGCTACAAGATCACAACACAAATGACAAGAAATAAAGAAAGGGGGGACCCACTGCAGTCCTGGACTCAACCTGACTAGCTCTATAGTCGATCAGGCAATCTAGGGTCCTCGCTCCTGCGACTCTGACACATTCGGTTGGTCGGTAGTGGCTTAATAATTTTCAAATACTTAAATACGATATATATATAGTATATAAATACCAACTTCTCAAATAATTTTTCCAACTTTTTCCAAAAATACCGAATTTTTAGCAAAAATACAATCTTTAAAGAACTTTTTGAAACATAAATTCAACATAGATCAACATCAATTGATTTTCTCGAGAAAACACAAATTTTTGTAAGATATCGCCTCATCACAATTCAAAAAAATAACATAAATTTCAAATTCAAAATAACGCAATACCCAACACTCACCCGACGATAACATGGTCTAGAAAACTCTCTAAACCTTCGCCGTGGCGCGGCTAGGGTTCGAGCCGTCGAGGAACTCATGTCCCTAACGTTGACCCATCGGTTCACGGTCGGTGACCCCGGCTACCCGATGAATATCCGATCGAGGGCTCTCCGCTCCCACCGAGCGGCCCTCGTGAAATCAATACTCGGGTCCACCACGCCACCTCTAAAGGGCTGGCCCGTGGGGACCCACTCTGCGATGAGTCGGGCCTTAGCCCGTCGCCATCAAAACCATCAAGTAAATACTGACAATAATACCATCGATATAAATCATATCACGGGATCCTTTTCGGGACAAGTATTCACATCACGGAAATAAACATTATTTTTCCACAAAGCCCGATGCCAAAAGTATAACCATGCATAATACCGAGTAAAGATCCATGATACCATTCCTATACCGGGAATGAAAACCAATTCTACTAACAATGCCGATAAAACATCTTTAATATGCTCACATGGTTTCGTAAATCACTCCAAATCAAAGCATATATACCCATCAAAAATAAATACAAGAATTGAATAATTAAATCACATATACATGTATTTTTCACTATTCACAAAATACGTATAATTATACAAAAACCGATGTATCAATACGGTTATCATGAACATCAATGGCAAACAAATATCACGTATATTTCAACTATATATGAAATCAAACATGATAAAATGAAATACTTAAACATTTATTTCCAAAATACTAGCCATTAAACAATTATTTCAAAATAATAATAATAATTTATTTATTTAAAATAATAGCCACTACCAACTCACCTGGTGTCCTTGGGTTCCTTGCTAGACCTGGAACTCCCTCCCAAGACTGAACAACACCTAACAGAATAATATAACAAAATAAATACTACATTTAAACTCAAAATAAAATACAAAAAAATAATAATAGACTCTCTATTGGCCCACTCACTCCAATCGGTTCAAACCTGACCTTGCATAATCAAATTGGTCTCCAATTGCACTTAAGCCAACTCAAATTGGGCTAGACCATTCTGAACCAACCTCAATTCCATTGAACCAAACTCAAATTCACTGAACCAAACTCAATTTCACTGAACCAGCCTTGAACCAACTCAATTCTTACACAAAATCCATTGAACCAACTTGGTTCAGTCCAAAATCCTTAACCCAAATCAATTGAACCAAACCCAAACCATCTCAACTTGATTTGATCAAACCCAACTCAACAAAACCAATTCAACTCAACCAATTTCAGTTTGGTTAAACCCAACCAATTCAATCTAACCATCATCATTAACACCTTAATCATCATCATCATCAATTTAATTAACTAAACCAAACCCTAATCTCGAGTGCTACGGTGATGCTACGATGAAATCCCAAGCAAACTTCTCCACCAATCCAAAGCGATTTCATCACCAATCTGAGGGTTTTTAACACGAAAAAAATAATTTCACAACAACACTCTCATCAACTCCATCATAATTTCCTCAAAAACAAATTCATTATTTCCTCCAAAATCACCCAAAAATATATACATCTAAACATACACAAACATTAAACAAAAAAACAACACCAAAGAAGACCCTTACCAAGCAAGTAGCTACTCCCGTGAACTCCTCCCAGCGATCTCCAAATCTTTCTCCTTAAAAACCTCTAATTTCTCCCATTTCTTCATTTTTTACCTCTCGGGTTCTCTGTAGCAAAAATGGTGGAGAAGAAGATGAACACAAAGCTTCTAGATTTTTTTCTCAATTAACTCTTCAGCCGAAATTCACTATTAGTCCCTGAAAACATAATTTCTTACAAAACAGTCCCTGAAAAAAACTCCCAAAATGGTCCTTGAATTATGAAATAGTATTCTCAAAAGGTCCTTTCAAATTATCCAATGGTCCCTGGATTATAACACAACATTTCAAAAAGATCCCTCCATCTTACCTTTTCAGTCCTTGGTTTTCAGAAACATTTTTATATCAATCCTTTTTTTCTATTACTCTTTAATCCAAAAATCTTTTAAAAAAACTTTTACACTTAGGTCCTTATTCTTTCCACTTGGGGTTTCTCAACAAGATTACTCGTAGAAAAAAATCTTACTCGCAACTGTAGTAATACCCTAAATATTTTTTTCCAAAGTAATTATCCAAAGGTTCGAGGGTATTACAATTGTAACCATTGCAAGCGGGTATTATTTGCGACTCGATTGTAACCGTTGCAAATGAGTATTATTTTCAACAAATTATGAGTTGTCGCAAAAAGAGTATTTTTCTTGCAAGTATAATTTGCAACCAAATTATGTCCGTTGCAAAATACGTTTTTTTGAAAAAAATTCAAGACATCTACCCCTGTTTTTTTATGCTCTAGTATTACAATAGAATCTGAATTTTTATAAAATAAACATACACAACATCAACTCCATTGCTATTGAACATTTAGTCAATTGAAAAAAATTCAATGATAGGTCAAAATCTAAGAAATTAAAGTGTTATGAAAAAAACTAAAAAAATTAAACATTGAGTCACTAAGAATTTAAGATATCGATTCAATGCAAACTAAACATGTTCAAAAAAGTAAAAATTTTCAATCATCATCATCTTCTTCATCATCATCACCACCACCATCGCCATCGTCTTCATCACCATCTTCATCATTATCGCCATCGTCATCACGAGGATCATCACCTCTTTCGCAATCTTCCACGAAGCTATTGTCATTGTTGTCATTTACATTGATATTTCCTGATTCCTTTGTTATATTATCATGAGAATTAATACTCAAATCTCTAAGTCCATTAGCGCCACCCTTCAAAAATAAAAATAAGATAACATAAAACAAAAATCATCAATAGAAAAAAATACATAAGTCCTATTACAATGTTATAATAAATCAAATACACATGCCATAAAAAAACATAAATTACATTGACTATAATTTTAACATGATATAACCATATATCAAATAACATCAAATAATATTAGTTATACCGAGTAGCTATTGGTGCACTAGGTACGCCCAAGCTTTTGCAATATTGTTTGAACCATGAGCAGTACTTGTTGTCTGCAATTCATTAATAATGGATTCCATTTTTCTTGAAACGACCCTCCCATTCCTCTTCTTTCCTTTTTTTTGATTTTTCTTCACATTTTTTTGTCTGCAAGTTTGAGAGGAACTACTACCATAAACATCTTTTTCCTTTTTACACTGTACCTAATCCAAGCACACGACCATGACTAGGTTCTCCTGTAACATTGCGATAGATTTCCCATTCATTGATCAATGAGCCCCTCGGATGTTGCAGATTGACCTAATATTCTCCATTTGATCCCGATAATGAAAAAAATAATTATAAATATTCAATTTAATAGCTCCAAGGTTAAACAATAATATAAAAAAATCATACAAATAAATCTTTTCGCTTTCTCGAGAGGCCAAGTCTCTCCATCTTTTTTTGTATGAAATTTTTTGAAACAATCAATTGGGCCTAGTTCTGAACCGGTCTCTTTAACCTATAATTATTCAAATTAAAAGATATTCATTAGAAAGTAAAAATAAAGGTATGTATTCATAAAAAAATAAAGAAATATTTAAAAAAATAAAATGCGTAATCACCATATCACTCCTATGTTTAGCCATCGAAACTCTACCAAGAGTGTGGATTATTTGCGATTGTGATCGATTAACCTTATTTTTTTGTCACTTTTGTTCCGTACACATACTAGTAATATAAGATTCTTCATTATTTTTTTAGTAACAAAAAAACAAAACACAAAAGTTTGTAGATATCAAACCCCGCCAATTAGCTCCCATCCACTTATCTACCATTTCTTTCCACACATTAATAGGAATGAAAGAAGGTGGGTTCTTGTAGCGAGCTTCTCTTGTTTGGTGTTTTTTTAAAAAAATTGGTTTCCTTATACGCAACATCCAATCAAGCATATCGATATCTCACGGAATTTTTCAAATGCTTGTTTCACTTCTTCTTCGGTTTGTCTATGTGAGAAACCCTACGATCAAATAGCGAGCAAAAAAAGTGTGTCCAACTCGACTTTTGGATATTCGAATAAGATATCCATGCTCCATTAATTTTTTTGGTGGAAAAGTACATGTATCTCACTAACGGCTTTTTGGTGTTACAATCCTCGCATATCCATTGTGAAATGCATACCATAAGTCATGATGTTTAAATTATAATAAAAAAATATGAAAAATTAGCTAGAGAAATCCAAGCACTAGTATATATCATTATGCCTTCAAACTTATGAACAATATTGGCGCATACACCATATTCAAGAGGTTCCCACGCACCACCTTAATTATTAACATTGCATTTAATCTCTTAACTTATATGTATATATATATATATATATATATATGTAGATGGCATATACTTAATTTGTTGCATATATCTTTGGAAACTATGGTTGCTTCATATCTTGGAGTATGAGGAATCTCTTTATTTGTTCATCATGCACCCTCGGAATCAGAGGAAGAAGAAGAAGAAAAGCAGAACTAGATAACCAAATAATTAATTAGTTGGTTATGCCTGCTGGATTAATTGCATTATTATAATTAATTAAGATGTGTATTCTCCATTGCTATTGACATTTGAAATTTGATAGAAAGTGTTTCATCATATGATTAATTAAAAAGATTTAACTTGTTTTTTTAATATAATGGAGACATTGTTTCAGAAAACTAACAACATTAATTGCTAGTAATAGAAGGCAATATATATTTTTCACAACTTAATATATATCTCATGAAAAAAATCCAAAGAATAATAAGAACAAGTGCTGATCAAGTAAATTGATTATGAAGTTAAATACCTGAGCGACTGAGAGAGACCCGGATCTCCGGTGAGGTTGCGTAGCCCGTACACGACGAAGGGAGGGTTGCCGGCCAAGTCGAGTCCGGCGAAGGCCGGAGACGTTCACAGAGAAAACACAGCGTCTACGGCAAGACACACCAACCCACGTCGAGCTGGAGTCGGAACGAAAGACGCCAACGACGCACGCCGGAGCCCCTAACGACGCATCTAATTCTAAAGAGTGCGGCTAGATCATTGCCTGGGAAGTAAGGTATTGAGCTGTCGTCGGCGACGGCGACTCAAAACAAGGGCAAACAACGGCGGACCGGAGAAGAAAAAGAAAAGTAGCGGCGCGGCTAACTGGACAAGATGATGGCTGGTGAGAAAGATTAGGGAGAAGATGATGGTTGGTGAGAAAAGCCAGCTGGTTTTCTTTCTCAAAGATAAAAAAACATTATCTTTTAATGAAATTTTATAATTTATAAAAGTTTTACGTACTCTCTTTCAAATATTTTTAAAAAAAGAAAAAAATAATAATTTTATAAATATATATCCAACATAAAAAAAGAAAAATTTTTCTTATTCTCTATTTTTATGGTATTATTGTATTTTTTTCCTATTTTTTTGTAATATTTTTCATAAATTTTTAAAGAATAAAAACCAAATAAAAAAATTTTTAAATTTTTTTAAGTTTTTTTATAATTAATTTAAATTATTTAAGACAAAATTTTTTTAAATATTGATTAAATCTAAATTATTCAAAAAAACTTAGGTATCCGATGTGATTCCATCTAATAATTATCACTAAATTTCGTTAAAATTTAATTTAAATTTTTTTACCAAAAAAACTAAATCAAAAATAACATCCCGGACTAAATTTCCAATGTGATTAAATATAAATTTTTGATTCATTTTTTTAATAAATATTTCTATTTATTTTTAAATTTTCTTAAGATTTATTTATTTATTTATCTATCTATTTAAAGTTTGGACCAAACCTAGGACTCGGATGTTATGCAACTTAGTCCATCACATTGGGGGTGTGGAATTTGGGTATATTTTTATATATGTCTTATGATGCGAGGATAACATATAAGTTTGTCTATGTGAATCATTATTCACAAGATATGCATTTTATTACTAGTAGTAATTATAATCTTTTTATGTAAATCGAGAGAGTCTTTTTTAAAAGTAATTTTTTTGAATTATTTTTTTAATTTTTGTTTAAAGGGAATAATAATTTTGTTTTTGTGAAATTAGTAGTATTCGAACAAATTTTAATATGCTTCATCTTTAGTATTTATGTAAGGCTTTTATAAAATTTAAGTATATGTTGAAAAATATTTATTGATGGAATTATTGTTTAAGTTAAAAGATCATACCACAAAAACGAATTAAAAAGCTCAACAATAAGTTATTCTACTTTTTTTAAGATCTAATAGGATTTAATGTAATATGACAAAAAAACTAAAAAGTAAAGATAAAGGAGATACTATGGTTATATATGAATCACCAAGAAACATGTTTATATATTAATCAATCTTGCTAATTTCATCATCATTTCCAAATTGTTGATCCTTAGTTTTTCCAAAATTTAAAATAATACTTAAATTTAGGAAAAAAAATTTATTAAAATTGTTTTCCTCAATAAATAAATAAATCCAAATTTGATGATATATATCATCACGGGAGTATTTATTAACAAATATCAGAGACGTAATTAAACATTATGTATAATATTTTTTAAAAAAATAATATTGACTTTAGAAGAAAAATACATATTTATAGTTGTTTTTGAAGTACCCTTCTCCCTCTTTCTCCCTTTTTATTTTTTTATTTATTTGTCCGATTTTTAAACAATATCTAATTTCCAAACATTATCTAAAAACAAAGATGAGACAGACTTACAAATCCGTGATGAGAGGTTGGAACATAATTCAATGACTTCGCGTTGTGACAACTGGATGCATCTTTTACCACTTTTTTTAACTTTTTTTGGATTTTTTTCCTTTTTTTCATAAATCATATTTCATATACATATATTAATGTGCACTATTGATGATCTAATTTTTACTTAACTTTGATATATGTACTACCAAAGGGCGAAATGAAATTCATCGAGCATGATCAATTGAATTTTTGGAATTTTTCTATAAGTCCTCTAAATTATATATACATCATAATCATTACAATAATTAATTACGGCTTTATAATTTTTAAAAAAATTAAAATCTCTTCTTGTCCATTATATAAATATGTTTAAATTATTTTTTTATAATTCCATAATTTGTTTAATTTATATTGTTGTGCTTTTTATGATCTTTATAGTTACTCTTGGGTGCGATTAAAATATTAAAGAAAAAAACTAAACTATCTTCTATGTACTAATTATAGCTATAGTACTGAAAAAAACTTTTTATGGAGAGTTTTGCAATGATTTTTAATTGTCATTACAAAAAAACTTATAGTATTTGCAGCGAACATCAATATTTGTTGCAAAAAGCGCATTGTTGTTGCGAGGGCATTATTGTTGGTCACAAACTATCGTAGTTTTTTTCCGACGGCATTTTTGAATGGTTGCAAAAAAACACATTGTTTTTTGCGAGGGAATTTTGTTTGGTCGCAAAAAAACTCATACTTTTTTTCGATGGATATTGTTCTTGGTTGCAAAAACCATAGTATTTGCGACCAAAAGAAAGTGATAGTCGCAAATGCCAATAGTTTTTTGCGATGACTTTTGATTATCGTCGCAAAAAGCTTATAGCTTTTTTTCGATCGCAAATTATATTGGTAGCAAAAAAATACATTTTTGCAAGGGTTGCTCGAACCGTCGCAAATATTTGGTCATAAAGGTCAATTTTCTTGTAGTGTTGGTTGGGAAAAGAGCATGCCCGGGTGGTCCTCGGCAGTGACATCTCCAGCTATGACTGTTTGCTTTGGTATGTGGATAAGGTGGCTGAGACAAATCCCGGCAGCGTTGCGATCGTGGAGAGAGACGGTGATTGTTTTAAACGTGCATTCTTTTCTTTCAGCGCGTGTATTGTGGGATTCAAGAGGGCTTGCGGGGCATCTGCTGTTTCTCGATGGTACCCACCTCCTTGGAAAATATCGGGGTACACTACTGGGTGCCACAGGGAAAGATGGTAACAATGGTTTTTTCCACGTCGCCTTCGGTATAGTCGACAACGAGACCGATGCCAATTGGACTTGGTTCATATCTAAGTTAGGCGATGCCTTATACGAGGGTGGAGATTATCATGAGATAATTACCTTCGTGTCGGACAGGTCCAAGGGCCTTGTGAGCGCAATTGCGAGAGTCTTCCCTTCTTCGCCACATGCGTACTGTCTTCGACATTTGGAGGCCAATTTTATGAAAGCCAATGTCAGACTTGGGAAGGCATTGAGGGAGGAGTGCTGGTCTATATGCTTCCGCATTGCGTGGGCATCCACGGCTAAAGATTTCGATGATACCGTGAATGAACTGCAGGCCATATCACCCGAAGCTCATCACTGGTTGATTAATAAATCGGATATGGCACATTGGTCGAATTATCTGTTCGGAGGTGATCGTTGGGGTGAGATGTATTCGAACGTCGCGGAGTCGTTCAATGCTTGGATCAAGGAAGCTCGTCATTTACCGGTGACGAAAATGGTCGACTCCATAAGGTCTGCGAATGTTGGTTTACACTTAACATTTAGTATTACCCTTTAAACATTCTCAATCTTTGTTTAATTACACTTGTCTGACTTTAAATATTAATCATTTCGTTTAAATAATTACAATAATGTTTAAACATGTTGACGAATTATTTAACCATCACTCGTCTTTGTTTAACCTTATTTGTCGGGGTTCAAGTTGATGCGCATGTTATGTAACCGGGCGTGAGCAAGCGACCAAATGGGAGAGCTACTTATGCCCGACATACATTCGAGTTAAAGATCATTGTTGAGGACGAGCTGAAATCTTCGTGTTGGTCGTTGTGTCGATGATCGTTACGAAGTGATCGACCAATCGCAAACGAACTCCGTGGATCTCGCCATCGGAACTTGTTCATGTCGAAGGTGGCAAGTTTATGGTATCCCTTGCAAACATGCTTGTGCAACAATAATGCAGACAGACACCAACGTAAATCGATTTATTAGCGGGTACTTCACCGTCGACAATTACAAACTGGCGTACAAGGAAGCTATATTCCCCATACCCGACGATGACAGACCTTCAGACGGAAATCGTAAGCTTCGTTTGCGACCACTCGTGACTAGAAGGCAGCACAGGGCGGCCTAGACGAAAAGAGGATCGAGTCGCAGCGTTTGATGTCCGCGAGTTACATTGCGAGCACGCGCCAAGGATCCGGTCACGATCGACGATCTTGCTAATGAAACCGTCGCCGACTAGGCATTGTTAATAAACCGAGCGATGACTGGGGAAACATTGTGTATTGATGGGAACCTAACCACTAGGAATTGAATGTATTTACCAGCGACATTGTTATTTTTAAGCGGATACATCTGTAATTTGAAATATTTCAACCGATGTTTAAACAATGAGTGCATTTATTTAAACAGAGACGAGTGTTATTTTTAAACGGGTACATCGTATTTTTGAAATATTTAAAAGCCCGATGTTTAAACGATATATAGTATATTTAAACAATGAAAGTGAAATGTACACAATTACAACGTAAATTAAACAATGAAATAAAACCGAATGGAATTTAACCCGCTTTTACAATTCAAAACAAACAAAATTTACATTAAGATATACAAGTCATGTTCTTCGAACACGAAAAACAATGAATTGAATTTGTCCAGATTTACATTTGAAAACAAAATTGACGATCGGATATACAGGGACATGTTATTCAAAAACAAAATTTAACCCGCTTGTGACGACCCCCTTTGTCATGGACGCCGTACGCCTCCCTCCTTAAGTATGCGGGTAACATACCGTAATCCCGAGGTAAGGAACGTCCCGTCTGCGGTAGCCAGTAACTTCTCACCCCACAGAATTGCTCGATAAACCGCATGACGTAGACGGCGCAATCGACGCTTCCTTGTTTTTGGCGTGGGGTTTTCGTGTCGCGCACGAGCGGGTACTTTGTTGTCGCCGACTCGCTTAACTCCATATCGACACAAAGGGTCGAATAGATTCCGCTGTCGAGATATGCAAGTCGAGATTAGAATACCGATTTAAATACCAAACAGATATTAATCGGACATAATTAAAGAACTTACCATGTCCAACGCGTCCTTATCGTACCCCGGACATGAAGAATAATGCCTGTATTCTTGTTTATCATTGTCCAGGACGACGACATGGAAGTGGCCATTCATGATTATCGGGAGGATGACAATTTGAACTTCATGCAGGTTGCGCACAGCATCCCCGATCATAGCCATAATTGTGTCATGTGCGTCGTCCTGCTTTGACATAAACAGCGCAAGCGGTCTGGTGATGGAGGCGCGCCTCTTGTAAGGATATGGCTCTTTGCTCAGCGACTTTTGTATGATGCATACGAAAGCGTCCATCACATCATCAGTGACCATCTCCTTCCCCTCAAGCAGCGTGTATAATCTGTCGCGTGTGGTGCTGACAGCGTCATTCTTCCACACGACAGTGCTGAGGTTAAACGATAACAGATATAATAAGACCATATTGTAAATATTTAAATGATATTATCAATTGTTACATGATATTATATATAATTAAACGATAAGTAGAAAACTTAAATGATAACATAAAGGTATTAAACACTATTAGGAAATAGTTAAACACTATAAGAAACCCTTTAAACAATAACATAAAAACGTTACACTTACCCGTCCATAGAGCAGTTGAGGAAGATCCTCATCAACTCCTGCTCGTATTTGTTAAGACGACTCAGGCCAACCCATTTCTTCTTCTTCGGAATAAAAGCTTTCCGAGCCGTCTGGTCCAATTTTTGATTGGCCTTGATCATCTCTCTCGTTGCTCGGTCGGGGTCTTCATCAGCATCTTCCTTCGATGCGGGGACGATGGCGACAGCATCAACTGCAGACACATCCTTACATGGTTGTTCTTGTTGTGGGATTGTGTCTGGCTTGGCTGCGGTACTGTCGGCCACGGCCACGGCCACGGCAACGGATTCGACGATCTTCTCAACCGTGGCCATGACAACAGCATCATTGGGAGACACACCCTTAACTTGTTCTTGATCTTCAGGGATTGTGTCCATCTTTGATGCCGCAATCTCGGCAGCCGGTTCCACCGGGTCGACGATTTCATCGAGAAGAGAGTCAACGACCTTCTCAACCGCGGCAACGGCCACATCATCTACGATGTCCTCCACCGTCATGTCCATATCATCAACGGCGACAGACTCAGTAACAGCATCAGCCGCCGATGGTGTTGCTATTGTTTCATCGTCAGCCGGCGGTGGAGACAGAGGCAGTATTGTTCTCCTCTTTTTCGCAAGTCTCTTCGAATGTGGCCGCCTTGGAATGACCTTCCCGATGATGTCGTCGTCGTCAAATTCCGACGCCTCGTTCGTCCCGGTGCTTCAGTTCTTTTCGAGGGATGGCGCGATCGGTTGTGAACGTCCCTTCCAGCGCCTCCACACGAGCGACAAGCCGAGGAAACTCGGTCATCAATATCTCGGCATGCTCGCATAAGAGTTGCGGTGACATCTTCGCCCTAATGTCACCGGTGGGGCTGCCACGGTCGGAGGGGCTGCCATGGTCGGGGGACCGTCGTTGTCGTGGTAGGGGGTTGTTGCAATCTGCCGGGTAGGGGAGGGCTTCTCCGCGTCGAGGAATGCGTGCGCGTGGTGGGGTCGGAAGTAGGAGAACGAGCGCCCAGTCACGCACGATAGAGGCTGCCCTCTCATCTCGCCTTCGAGCAAGTGGTTCCGGAGCAAATGGCATCCATCCGCTCGGTTGGCCCCAACAAATATTTCTTCTTCAAAGCATTCACGGAACCAAACTCAGAAACTAACATATGTAAACCAAACAATTTCAAATGAGATCATTCATTTTTAAACTATAAAAAAACTATATTTAAACAGAGTGTTTATATATTTAAACGTTATAGAATATAATTAAACGGAGAACAAAAATATTTAAACCGGTATGAATAATAGTTAAACGGTAAATACTAAAGTTAAACGCTAAATAAAAATGTTTAAACATTAAAGACTTATGTTAAACATTGTCCATGATTTATTACCTCTTTTCCATCGAGCGATGACAAGCTCGTTTCTACCGCCGCTTGCTTCCGTAAGTACTTTCACCGTAGCACGACATCCTTGGGATCTTGCCGAACGGACTTTCTTCCCCTGCTCCGTCACCAGTAAAACCAGACGTTAAGCGCGACCGAGCAACCCCTTAATGTACCCCGTGTTGGTCTTCTTCCCGGCGCATCTATCTTGCACTCGGGCGGCCGCTGTGGAATATCCTCCATAAGCCACTTGTGCGTCGCTCGCGCCTACGCGTATCGCCCCATGGGTCGGTAGATCATCGACGTAATCAACGATCCGGGCTCGGAACCGAGCATGATGTATTTGGGAAGAGGATCGTCCCCATGAGGTACACCATCGAGTTTGACAAAAATTATCTTCTTCTCCCTCCGTCGAACAAGTTGCACCAGAGTGCTCTTGATGGAGTCTCCGTGTCTCTCGTAGGTCTTTGATAGATACCGCCTTCGAACGCCGACCGGTTTTCTTCTTCGAAAGACCACCTGCGTCGCCATCGCAACGCGACCAAGAACGAGGGCCACATCTTGAGGTCTCGAAACTCAGCGAGCTTTTCCCCGATCCTCGAATTTATTGGTGCGACCATCGTACCTTTTGCAAAAAGAGAATCAAGAAGGGCCCTCTCTTGGTATATGGCTTCCACTCGAAATGAACGCCGCAAACGGTGTCCTTCGAATAATCTCCCCAGTGTCGAGGGGTCATGTTAACTTTCAATTCACTAAGGTCTCCACAACCGGTGTCAAATAGCAACGCCCATTAACTAGGTTGACCGCCATAATCACAAGCTCGCGATAATAACAACACATTCAACATGCAGATTGACAAAAGTTTAAGCGGAAATATAAGGTTTTAAATCGGTAAACTCTCGCTTATTAAACAGAGATATAAAATGTTAAACAGAGACCCATTTTTGTTAAACAGAGACGAGAATACTTAAACAGAGACAACAAATGTTAAACTCAGAACATCTCATTTCTTAAACGTCAACCCTCATTTGTAAAACTCGCAACCATATCAAACGAAACGGAAATGTACATTATAAATATTACACAAATCATAACAATCGAAAAAAACTATTTCGATAGTGTATACATACGAAAAATGCAAAACAAAACAAAACCCTAGCCGAGAAATCTCCCTGCAGACTAACAAAAACCCCAAACCGAGAAATCCCCTCGCAGACTTCAATATCTTCCAACAAAAACAGGAGCACAAAAACAAAAACCGAAAAAAATCTTTCTTTTAGAATGTAACGCTTAACATAAAACCATACTCAATACCTTAGATTGCAAACTCGATGAAATGCCAACTAGTCAGCTGGGGACTTCTCCTTCGAGATACCGTGGAAAGGGAAAAGTCGATGAAATGCCAATTACAGAGGCTTCACGGTAGAGACAACTTCGAGACAGCTTCGAAATGGAAAAGTCAAGACGTGAGTTGAGAAAAAGCAATTAAACGGCTCCAATAAATTGCCTCTGGGTTACCCTACGGAAAACCGCCCCACTTCCTCTCAAATCGCCGAGATGGCTGCAGCCCACGACTCCCCCATGCAAGGGCATTTTCGTCCCAAAAAAATTTGAAACTCACTCCGCTCACATCCGCTATGTGGTTTGGGGGTTTGAAAAACATAGACTTTAAAAAGGAGGGGGTTTTTTTGGGGATTGCAAAACTAACGGGTGTTTTTTTGGCAATTTTTACAAACTTAAAGGGTTTTTGGCAATTTCCACAAAAAATGCATCATATATATATATATATATATATATATATATTAAAGTATGAAATTATTAAATTTGTCTGCTTTTTTTGCTTTATTGGCGTAAAAATCCTATATATAAAAGGTTCCAAAATGTGAGTTTGAACCTTAGATATTAATCGCTCTACTAGTACATGTCCTATATATAAAAAGGTTCGAGAATATGAGTTTAAAGCTCAAATATTAACTCTCCACGGTAGATGTCCCTAACGCTTAATTTATCCATATTTTATTAAAAAAAGTATTTAATTAAATATAAATAATATTATATTAAGCAATGAGGATAAAAAAATGTAAATTACATGAAAAAAAATATAAAAAAATATATGCCATATATCCCAAAAAAGATGTGAGATAAATTAGGTGCATCTTTTATATTTCGTTTAGTCTTTTTTTCGCTCAAGGCAAAGAGTGAAATTTTATTTATGCAAACAGTAACAAACACCAATACAATACATTATAAACACTATACTATTACAAGAAAAACATGAATACCCATACCAAACTTCACCAACCATTAAACATAAATGTTAAACACAAACCCATTCCTTTCCATTAGATATATCTTCGAAACATCAGTCAATTAGTGGAGCAGAGACATAGCCAATCTTGCCAGAGTGTTCACCAAGAGCCATAGGAAAGTAGAACCATGCATAAAACAACCTCCATTTTCTACATTCAAACACCAGGACATCCATATATGCAGTTTCTCTAGCCACAAATGAACCAGTTCAAATCTACCGAGGAACCAATACAAAATCCTAAATACATTCACAACAGACATTGTCAAAGGAGTAAAGAAAGCATTCATACTCCTTCCTCTAAACACCTTAGTGCATCACAAGCATTAGCAGCCTAATTACATCCATCTATTTAACACCAACCTATCTGAAGAACAGTGAACCTGTGCATTATATTTCAGTAGAATCACCTCCCTAATTTGCCTATACACTTCCTCAATACAACATTCCTTTTGCTGAAAAAATAACATATTCCTAGACCTCCCATATCATATAAACATTGGCTGTTAGAGCTGTTCTCCTTACTTTAGAAAGTAGTGTTTCCACCAGCCTTCCTTTGAAACCAACTTATCTCCCTATTCCACTGTACAGGTTCTCTACTCACATTAATTGCATATAGAACTTTCCTCCAAACCTTATTAGAAAATTTACAACTGAAGATATGGCTTATCTCTTCTCTCCCATTGTTGCAAAAAAAACATGTGTCAGAAGTAGTAACATTCCATTTGCATAATCTGTCTCTAGTATGCAACCTATCAAGAAATGCAAGCCAAAGGATAAAAGAGTGCTTAGGAAGGTTACTCCTAAACCATACCAACTTCGACCAGCCAACTTTTTGCCTTTGTTGCAACATGGCACTGCAAGCACTAGCAACACTAAAGTTGTCATCCTTCCTAGGTTTCCAGAGGATATTATCACTGCAATTCTCAACAAGAACAAAATTCCTAGCCACATAATCCCAAACACTCTGAATATTACAATTCAAAGGAATGGGAAAAACCCATCTTCCATTCCTCCACAGGTTCTTTACTACAGCTTTCCTATTCACGCCAGAATCAGCTACATAAACATCAGGAAACCTCTCAACAATAGCTTGCCCACCACACCATGGATCATACCAAAAAGAAAACCTTCTCCCACCACCAAGTCTGTACTCAAACAAATTTTTAATTGCAGGTCTCAAATTTAATAGTTGTCTCCAACTCTAACTACAATCCATAGTCTTTACAATTCCCCAAAAGCTCAGTCTTTTAAGTTTGTATTTGATTACCCATTTGGCTCAAAGAGATGGTTTTTCTTGCAACAGATCCCACACATGTTTAACTAGGGTAGCCTAATTCCACACAGCAATTGGCTTCACTCCTAATCTACCACAATATTTACTTTTGCACATAGATTCCCACTTAACCAAGCCATTTCTTCTAGAAACTCTCGAGCCATGTCATAGGAAATTCCAGCAAATTCTTTCCACTTCATTAATTACAGCCTTAGGAAGAAGAAAATGGAACTCCAATAGCTATGCATACTAAGAAGAATGGACTTGGTAAGTTGAAGTCTCCCGGCATATGAAAGAGCTTTTGAAGTCTAATGCACCACTCTAGCAAAAATTCTGTTAATTAAGTCTTGGCAGTGACTCTTAGTTAATCTTGAAGAGATTAAAGGCAATCCAAGGTATTTCACAGTTAGTGACCCTTCACTAAATTGTAAAATGTTGAGAATCTCATCCCTAACCAACCCCTCAATGCCATTAAAAAACACTGAACACTTCTGTGAGTTTGGTTGCAGGCCAGATACCTCCTCAAAATGCTTCAAAGCTGCCTTAATAATCTTGACGGACTGAACATCTCCATTTGTAAAAAGGAATAAGTCATCGACAAAGCAAAGATGGCTCAGCTTCAATTCTTGACAATTCTTATGGAATGTGAAGCCATTAACATATAGTTTACCCAAAATCCTTGAGGAATATTCCATACACATTACAAATAACAGTGGAGATATAGGATCTCCTTGCCTCAAGCCATGCTTTCCAGGAAAAAAACCCTCTAATTGCCCATTAATCATTATTGAAAATATACATGTCCTTACTCCCGCCATTACAAGCTTTATGAAATGAAAAGGAAATCTAAAAGGCAACATCACTTCTTCTAAAAAATCCCAAGAAACTGAATCATATGCCTTTTGGAGGTCCACTTTTAGAGCACAACATCCATCCTTGTTTTTATGATAGTCTCTCATTAGCTCATGTGCAAGGAGCACATTATGACAGATCTACCTTCCTAGAATGAAAGCAGATTGGCTAGGGTCAATAATCCCATCCAAAACACCTCTAAGCCTAGCAGCTAGCACCTTGGATATGACCTTGTAGATAACATTACAACAGGTAATTAGCCGATACTCATTTAAACACTTGGGGTTGGCTACTTTAGGAACAAGGTTTATAGTTGTAAAGTTAGTTTGTTTCAGTAGAACTCTAGACCTGAAAAGTCCTTAATAGCTTGCATTACATTTGAGCCAACAATTTTCCAAGACTTCTTAAAGAAACTACTATTATACCCATCAGGACCTGGACTTTTCTCCCCTTTAATACTTCACAAAGCATCAGTAATCTCCTGAACTATGACTTCTCTACAGAAACCCTCATATTCATCAATAGATATAACTCTCTCCTGGAAAACACTAGAATCAATAGAAGCCTTTCTCTCCTTAGTAGAACTAAGGTAATTCTTAAAATGAGCAAGAATTTTACTAAAGATAGCAGCTTGATCATAGCAGAGCTCACCATTCGGAAGCATCAATTGAGAAATTGCACTCCTGGTTCTTCTTTGTTTGACTAATTTAAAGAAATAGCTAGTGTTCAGATCTCCCAGATTTAACCAATTGCATCTAGCTTTTTGTCTTAAAAAATTTTCCTCCCAAGAAATTAATCTTTGCGGATGTAGAGCAAAAGCTCTTTCTTCTTCTTGCAAAACATTGTTCATAGGATCTTTTGCAAATTCAATTGAAGCTTACCATGTAACTCCCCGAACTCCTTTACTTTCTCTGAAATGTGACTGAAATCCCTCCTATTTAACACTCTCAACTCACATCTCAAAGTTTTAGCTTTTGATAAACCTTGAACATACTCCAGCCTCTAACCGAGTTTGCCAAACCTTCTCAACAATCTTCAAAAATATCTGGATGCTCACTCCACATATCAAAAACAAAAACAAAAGGGACACTTAATACCTCTATTCCTATCCACAATGTTAACCAACGAGGGACAATGGTCAGAAATTCCAGGAGGTAAAATAGAACATAATGAATCACTCCACTGGTCAAGCCAAAACTCATTAACAAAGCACTAATCTAACTTTCTATAGATCCTCCTACCCCCAGCTTGATAGTTAGTCCAAGTAAATTTAGGACCAATAGATCTATTTCCTGGAGATTAGCATGAAAAACCTAGTCTTTAAATCCTCTGCAGCAACTTCATTCACAGGATTTCCACCCACTCTATCCAAATCACTCATGATAGCATTGAAGTCACCTTGAACAAGCCAGGGCACATCAATTCCACAACTCAAATCAAGAAGATCACTCCACAGCTTCCTTCTCACTTCAGGCTCATAAGAACCATAGACATAAGTCCAAAGGAAAAATTTATCCTCCCATTCAATTTGACAATGTATAAACTGAGCACCTGATTTAATCACAGTTAACTTCACCCTAGTTGGGTTGTAAATAACCCAAATCCTGCCCAAAACATCACTTTCATGATTGTGAACCACCTCCCAATTAGCTAAATTCAAAATTTTCCAAACAGGCAGCATATTTTCCTCTTTAATTCTAGTCTCCAAAATTCCTAAAACAACAATCTTCCGACTTAAAACTAGAGATCTAATCTCTTCTTGCTTTAGAGGGCCATTCAACCCTCTAATATTCCATGAAGAAATCATTTTCTAGCATCTTAGGAAGGTTAGGCTTCTTGCCCTTCCTTCCTCCACCTATAACACCAACCACACCACTAGTACTTGCCCTATTATTCTGCTATGATACTTCCACAGAAATAGAAGGTTGAAACTTTGACTTTTCCATCACCCCCTGACCAGTAGTGTAGAATTTAAAATCTCCCTACTTCTCATAGAAACTCCTCCTTGAATAGAAGTGTCCTTTAAATGCATCTTTTTAAACTGAGCTCCATCTAGCTTTAAATCCTGAGAACCAAGCATTTCTTGTGTTTTCTCAAACTTATTTAGCATACCATCCATAGTAGCCAGTTAAGGCTCCACAGGAACATGCACATCTTTTATCTTATCAGCATCTGAAGATACTCCAACAACCTCAGGATGAATAAAGACCTCCTCACTACCTTGTTTCCCCTGAACTTTATCCACCTTAATCTACCATGATTTCTTAACAAGAATTTCAGATCTATAATCCTGCCCTATATGCCCAAGCCTCCTACATTTACGACAAAATTTAGGCTTCCACTCATAGATAACCCTTTGTGAAAGACTTGTCCATTTTCATCCTGCAAAGAGATAGAGTCAAGGAAATCACCTTCAATTTCCATGTCAACTAAAATCCTAGCATAACCTAATCTCAGCCTGGTGAGGGTACATTTATCACAATATAATGGTCTTTCACAAAAACTACCCAACCTACTGAGCATCTCTGTTGTCCAAAATTCCCAGGGTAAGCCAAGAAATTGAATCCAAATAGGGATTGATAACATAGCCGATACATCCAAATTCATCCTTGGACACCATTTCTTCAAAACAAAAAGACAATTATCAAAGAAAAAAGGGTCATCCCTAAGGAGTTGATCAGCCCCACATTCCTCACCCACATTCCTCACTGAATTGAAACAAAAAGAAGAATGAATTAACACAAGAAACCTGAACAAACCCATACTTCTTCCACCTATTAGCTACAAAAGAAGCTATTTTCTCCAATTTTGGATGCAAGCCATAGACACAACCAATAAGAGCATTCTTCCACCTTGTCTCCTTTTGCTTCACCTCAGAAGAATGAAAACTGACAACCTTCTTGCCATTAGATAGAGATGGAGTAACAAAACGCAATTCACACCCATTTTCCTTAGATCTATTGGATACAAAAAGAGAAACCCAAGATTTAGCCTCTTCCTTTCCAAGAACCTCACCAAAATGCCCATCATCAGTGCCAACCATTGAGGAAACCTTCTCCACATTCACAACACTAGCTCTAGTATCATCCATAAAATTCCCATTACATCCTCCAAAGGCAAAGCCGAAGTTGAAACTAGGGTACCACCAACCTCAAGAACTCCACCATCAGAAGCATTCTCCTTCAGATCCTTGCTCGAGCAAGAATTTACAAGTTGGAGACCATCTCTAGAACCATCCCTAGAAGAATCCGAAATCATCAATCGTTGACCTCTCTTCCTCACCATGAAAGTGAGCTGGCGTCAGCCCAAGAAAAAGCTCCTCACTTCATTTAGTCATTTTTGATTATGTTTTTTAATAAAAAAATGATTTTTTTGTTCAATTTTTATTTTTTTCAATTTAATAAAATAACTTTTTATATATATATATATATATATATATATATATATATATATATATATATATATATATATATATATATATATATATATATAATGTTGAAATAAATTATATTACCAACGACCTCTGCAAGTTGTAAAAGGCAGCAGTTGTTGTTGAGCTTGTAGATGCATTTTCACATCGATGTGCACACAGTGGCGGAACTAGAAGTAAAAATAAATGGGTGCTCATATAAAATATTATAATTTTTTTAAGTTTTTTTCAATTTAAAAATATAATTAGATTAGTTGAACGACATTTTTTTATTGTAGTTTAGCCGATCCAATTGTTACATGCATTTATAATTTTTTTATAAAAGACCAAAATAAAAAAATTTAAGGGGCCAAACAATAATTTTTCATAAATATATATATATATATATATATATATATATATATATATATATATATATATATATATATATATATATATATATATATATATATATATATATATATTTATATATTTATATATATATATTATATCCTAACTAATAAAAAGTCGCGAGTTTAACCAATTAATGTTTGTAATTTTTTTCTAATTTTTTTATTCTATATAAACTAATTTGTAATAAATGAAGGCTAAACAATAATTTTTTTTGGAAAAAAATTCTTTTATATTATATCAACCAATTTATAAAATATCTGAATAATAAATATTAATTTTGTTCCAAACACTATTTTTTTAAATTATGGGTATTACTTTGTAAAAAAATTAATATTTTTTTGAAAAAAATAAAGATCCAATGAATTATTAATATATATAATATATATATATAGAGAGAGAGAGAGAGAGTGAGAAGAGAGGAAATTGAGAATCAATTCATGTACCCTTCCAAAAAAATAAGAAATTGTAACCATAATAATTTGTAACCTTCATTAGCAGACTCGTTTTCAGTGGTTTCCCTGATCAAACTAGAGGTTACCAAAGAACCATGCATAGCACTAAATAGGGAGCCGCCGAATACACCAGCTACGCCTAACATGTGAAATGGGTGCATAAGGATATTGTGTTCTGCCTGGAATACAATCATAAAGTTAAAAGTACCAGAAATTCCTAAAGGCATACCATCAGAAAAACTTCCTTGACCAATAGGATAGATCAAGAAAACAGCAGTAGCAGCTGCAACAGGAGCTGAATATGCAACAGCAATCCAAGGACGCATACCCAAACGGAAACTAAGTTCCCACTCACGACCCATATAACAAGCTACACCAAGTAAGAAGTGTAGAACAATTAATTCATAAGGACCGCCATTGTATAACCACTCATCAACAGATGCTGCTTCCCATATCGGATAAAAATGCAAACCTATAGCTGCAGAAGTAGGAATAATGGCACCAGAGATAATATTGTTTCCATAAAGTAGAGAACCAGAAACTGGTTCACGAATACCATCAATATCTACTGGAGGAGCAGCAATGAAG